>NW_025256243.1:0-1857 GCF_018294505.1 Triticum aestivum
GTGTTCAGCATCTTCTTCAACTCGTGAAAAGCTTGGTCTGCTTGGTCGTTCCACTCGAAGTGGGTGGACTTTTCCATGAGTCGGTACAGGGGGAGAGCCTTCTCTCCTAGCTGGCTGACGAAGCGGTTCAGGGAGGCCAAGCACCCGGTAAACTTTTGGACGTCTCGCAGCTTGGTAGGAGTCTGCATTCTGTCTATGGCCTTGATCTTCACTGGGTTGCACTCGATGCCGCGTTTGGAGACCAGGAAGCCTAGAAGTTGGCCGACTGGTACTCCGAACACGCATTTCTGAGGGTTGAGCTTGATCTGAAACCGGCGCAGGTTGTCGAATGTTTCTCCGAGGTCTTCCAGCAGGGTGCCGCGCTTCTCCGTCTTCACCACAATATCGTCTACATAGACGTGGGCATTTCTGCCGAGTTGCTTGAGGAGGCACTTCTGCATGCAACGCTGAAAAGTGGCACCGACATTTCTCAAGCCGAATGTCATAGTCAGGCAGCAGAAAGCTGCGAATGGTGTGATGAAGGCGGTCTTCAGGCGGTCGGCTGGATCCAACTTGATCTGATGGTAGCCTGAGTAAGCATCCAAAAAACTCAACAACTCGCATCCGGCTGTGGAGTCTATCACTTGATCGATTCGAGGTAAGGCAAACGGATCTTTGGGGCAGGCTTTGTTGAGGCTGGTATAATCTATACACATGCACCATTTATTGTTTTTCTTCAATACGAGGACCGGGTTGGCAAGCCATTCTGGAAAAAACACCTCCATAATGAAGCCGGCTGCCAGAAGCCGGGCTATCTCTTCTCCTCCAACAGTTGGCGGAGAGGTTGTTTGACTGGTTTTGCGTCTGCTCGGACGTGTAGCTTGTGCTCGGCGAAATCCTTCAAAACACCCGGCATGTCCTTTGGGGACAATGCAAAGATGTCCCGATTCTCACGGAGGAAATCGACGAGCTCGCCTTCCTATTTGCTGTCCAGGTTTGCTCCAATGACGGCAAACCTCTCTGGGTTCTCTAGGTCCAGAGGTATCTTCTTTATTTCCTTGGCCGGCTGGAAGGAGCCTTGAGCATCATATTCTTTGGGGTCAGGGGACAGGGCCGGCTGCTTGCCGGCCATGGCCACGACTCGGTCCAGCATCTTTTTTTCTTCGGCAATCACGAGGGACTCGGCCAGCCGGCTGCTGGCTGCAGCACACTCAGAGGATTTCTTGTAGTCTCCGACTATGGTGATGATCCCCTTCAAACTAGGCATCTTCATTTTGAGGTAGGCGTAGTGGGGCACATCCATGAACTTGGCCAAGGTAGGTCGGCCAAGCAACGCATGGTAAGGGCTCTCTAGATCCACCACTTCAAACCAGTCTGCTTCCCGGCGAAAGTGATCCTTGTCTCCGAAGAGAACATCTATCTTGATCTTGCCGATTGGTGAGCAGGACAGGCTGGGTACGATGCCATGGAACACAGTCCGGCTTGGCATGAGTTGCTTCGTCTTGATGTTCAGCTTCTCCATGGTGTCGCAGTACAATATGTTGATGCTGCTCCCTTCGTCAATCAATACTCAGGGGAAACGGGCAGCTCGCCTTTCTGTCGCGAGGGTGGCGTCCAACACCAATGCATAAGAGCCGGGAGACGGCATCACCTCTGGGTGATCGGCCCGGCTCCAGCTGATAGGCTTCTCAGACCAATGCATAAACTATGGGTTGTTGGAGGCGACCGTGTTGACTTCTTGCTGTTGTCGGCGCCGACTGCGTCTGTCTTCAGTTTGGCTTGTAAAGACGACGTAGGCGGCATGTTCGTCCGGGAACTCGTCTTGAATGGCTCCGACTGCTGGTCGAGCAGCCGGCTGCTGAGGGGCTGGAGGTGGCT
>NW_025256244.1:0-1857 GCF_018294505.1 Triticum aestivum
TTTTCATATCCCGGTGGTTGCCGCATGAACACTTCTTCCTCAAGAACACCATGAAGAAACGCGTTCTGAACGTCTAGCTGCCGTAGACTCCAACATCTGGAAATAGCAATAGACAACACAAGCCGAATAGTAGCCGCCTTAACAACAAGACTAAAGGTATCTTCATAATCAATGCCAAACCTTTGTTTAAATCCCTTAGCAACTAATCTAGCTTTGTACCTGTCTATACTTCCATCAGATTTTCTCTTGATCTTGTACACCCACTTACAATCTATAACATTATTTCCCTTCCTTGGTGGTACTAAATGCCAAGTTTTGTTTTTCATGAGTGCATTGTATTCACTATCCATAGCCTCCTTCCATTCTTTATGGTTAAGTGCATCATGCAAGTGGGTTGGTTCACCAAAACTACTAAGAAAAGCTCTTTTGACCCTGTCATACCTTACGGTGCCATCAGTATATTCTTTTGCCTTGATAATACCTGATTGAGATCGAGTGTGACGACGAGGAGCTGCTGCTGGTGAAGTTTGCACAGAAGATCCGGGCGTGACAGTTGCTGTTGGTTGCGCCACAGAAGATCCCGCGAGACCAGCTGCAGACGAGACAGCTGCAGGTTCCCGATCCGGCTCCCGATCCAAGGCGGATCTCGACCCAGGCGCGCCAGGCGTCCCGCTGTCCGTTGCAGAGTCGGCCCACGGGCTGGTGGCTCGAGGGGATTCACCCCTGTCCACTCCTGACGAGGTGGGCTCAGCATCGGGCCCCGCGGTGCCAGGATTGTCGGCCACTAGCGCACCTGAAGTGGTGGGCTCCACGCGGTCTGACCCGTCAGCCGCCCGAACGCGATTGGCTGCATGCGAGCGACCGCAATCGTCCTCGAACCGCGCGACGCTGGAGACAGCAGAACTGGCACGAGGATCTGCCTCAGATCGAACGCCGCTGTCACCCGAATCTGCATGGGATCCGGCGCCCCCTTTGTTTGTTTCTGCACACATAGAATCATGACCCAAATATGCACAAATATCACTAGAATCCAAATTTTTTTCTATGGAATTCTTCACAGGATCAGCTTTATATAATTCTCCCCCGTGATCTGGAAGAAGTGCTATTTCAGCACGTAGGAGGGTGCCAGCATTTGGGTGGAGTTTGGCGAACGGAAAAAGGGTTTCATCAAAGACAACGTCTCTAGAGATATAGATACGGCCGGTTGCAATCTCTAAGCATTTGTACCCTTTGTGGAGATTACTATAGCCAAGAAAAACACATTGGGTGGATCGAAACTCGAGCTTGTGGCGATTATATGGGCGTAAATTTGGGTAGCAAGCACATCCAAAAATTTTAAGAGAGTTATAATCAGGTGTTTGATGATATAATCGCTCTAATGGAGTAGAGTTACCAATGACCTTGCTAGGGAGCCGATTGATAAGATAGGTGGCTGCAATGAATGCTTCATCCCAATATTTGAGAGGCATGGAGGCATGTGCAAGTAAGGAAAGGCCAACTTCAATAATGTGGCGATGTTTTCTCTCAGCAGAGCCATTCTGCTGGTGAGCATGAGGGCAAGAGATATGATGTTCTATGCCTATGCTACGGAAGAAAGAGTTGAGCTTTTCATACTCCCCTCCCCAGTCACTTTGGACTGCAAAAATTTTCCTGTCAAAATGCCTTTCAACAAGTTTTTGGAATTCTTGAAACACAGAAAAGACTTCAGATTTGTGCTTTAACAAGTAAATCCAAGTAAACTTGCTAAAATCATCAATGAAACTCACATAATATTTTTTTCTTCCAAAAGAATCTCTAGCATGACCCCATACATCACTGAAAATAAGCTCTAAAGGAGCATGAGACACACTGTTTGAC
>NW_025256245.1:0-758 GCF_018294505.1 Triticum aestivum
AATGAACTCTGAAAATGTCGAAACTTGGCATGGTATCATCATTTCACCCACATAGTATGTGCAAAAGAGTAGAGAGGGTTACGGCAAAAACTGGAGGCCCTTCGTGTACAAACTGGACAATCTCTATTGGAGTATGAGGGTTTGGGACGAGAACTCATCTGTTACACTGGCTCTTCAGTTTTTTAAACTTATTACAACTCCAGACTTTTTTTGCGTTCCGTACGCACCATTCAAAGCGACGTCATCAATTTTCAAAACTTTCTGACATCATTTGCTATTTTTCAGTCATTTACCGATTTGTTTAGAGAGCTAAATGATCGTGAGAATGAAAATCACTATAAAATGAACTCTGAAAATGTCGAAACTTGGCATGGTATCATCATTTCACCCACACAGCATGTGCAAAAGAGTAGAGAGGGTTAAGGCAAAAACTGGACGCACTTCATGTACAAACTGGACAATCGCTTTCGGAGTATCAGGGTTTCTGACGAGAACTCATCTGTTACATTGGCACTTCATTTTTTTAAACTTATTACAACTCCGGACTTTTTTTGCGTTCCGTACGCACCATTCAAAGCGACGTCATCAATTTTCAAAACTTTCTGACATCATTTGCTATTTTTCAGTCATTTACCGATTTGTTTAGAGAGCTAAATGACCGAGAAATTGAAAATCACTACAAAATGAACTTTGAAAATGTCGAAACTTGGCATGGTATCATCATTTCACCAACATAGCATGTGCAAAAGAGTAGAGAG
>NW_025256245.1:768-1095 GCF_018294505.1 Triticum aestivum
ACTTGGCATGGTATCATCATTTCACCCACATAGCATGTGCAAAAGAGTAGAGAGGGTTAAGGCAAAAACTGGACGCACTTCGTGTACAAACTGGACATTCCCTTTCGGAGTATCAGGGTTTCGGACGAGAACTCATCTGTTACAATGGCACTTCATTTTTTAAAACTTATTACAACTCCAGACTTTTTTTGCGTTCCGTACGCACCATTCAAAGCGACGTCATCAATTTTCAAAACTTTCTGACATCATTTGCTATTTTTCAGTCATTTACCGATTTGTTTAGAGAGCTAAATGACCGAGAAATTGAAAATCACTACAAAATGAACT
>NW_025256245.1:1105-1857 GCF_018294505.1 Triticum aestivum
AATGAAAATCACTATAAAATGAACTCTGAAAATGTCGAAACTTGGCATGGTATCATCATTTCACCCACACAGCATGTGCAAAAGAGTAGAGAGGGTTAAGGCAAAAACTGGACGCACTTCATGTACAAACTGGACAATCGCTTTCGGAGTATCAGGGTTTCTGACGAGAACTCATCTGTTACATTGGCACTTCATTTTTTTAAACTTATTACAACTCCGGACTTTTTTTGCGTTCCGTACGCACCATTCAAAGCGACGTCATCAATTTTCAAAACTTTCTGACATCATTTGCTATTTTTCAGTCATTTACCGATTTGTTTAGAGAGCTAAATGACCGAGAAATTGAAAATCACTACAAAATGAACTTTGAAAATGTCGAAACTTGGCATGGTATCATCATTTCACCAACATAGCATGTGCAAAAGAGTAGAGAGCGTTACGGCAAAAACTGGAGGCACTTCGTGTACAAACTGGACAATCTCTTTCGGAGTATGAGGGTTTCGGACGAGAACTCATCTGTTACACTGGCTCTTCAGTTTTTTAAACTTATTACAACTCCAGCCTTTTTTTGCGTTCCGTACGCACCATTCAAAGCAACGTCATCAATTTTCAAAACTTCTCGCATCATTTGCTATTTTTTCGTCATTTACCGATTTGTTTAGAGAGCTAAATGACCGTGAAATTGAAAATCACTACAAAATGAACTCTGAAAATGTCGAAACTTGGCATGGTATCATCATTTCAGCCACATA
>NW_025256246.1:0-1857 GCF_018294505.1 Triticum aestivum
GCACTTCTTCAGCTGGGAAACATGAAACACATCATGAACTCCTGACAAGGCCTCTGGTAATTCCAACGGGTATGCAACCTCTCCTCTGCGTTCTAGAACTCTGTATGGCCCCACAAATCGTGGTGCTAACTTTCCTTTTACTCCAAATCTCTTAATACCTCGAAGTGGAGACACTCGAAGATATGCTCTATCTCCCAGTTCATAGGTCACTTCCTTGCGTTTAGCATCGGCATAACTCTTCTGTCTAGACTAAGCTATCTTAAGTCTATCACGAATTAATTTGACCTTCTCCTCAGAATCTCTGATCAAATCTGGTCCAAACAACTTGCGATCTCGAACTCGATTCCACATCAAAGGTGTCCGGCATTTCCTGCCATACAATGCCTCAAAAGGGGCCATCTGCAAACTGGCTTAATAGCTGTTGTTGTACGAGAACTCTGCGTAAGGTAAGTTATCATCCCAACTAGACCCATAGTCTAGCGCACAAGCTCTCAACATGTCCTCCAGAATCTGATTGACTCTCTTTGTCTGCCCATCAGTCAGCGGATGGAAGGTTGTACTAAACTCTAGCCTGGTACCCAAAGTTTCATGCAACTGATTCCAAAACTTTGAAGTAAACTGGGTCCCTCTATCTGATACGATGGTCCTCGGAACTCCATGCAGACATACAATCCTGGTCATATGTATCTTCGCCAGCTTAGCACTAGTATAGGTGGTCTTCACTGGAATGAAGTGAGCTACCTTGGTCAAATGATCCACTATCACCCAAATGGAATCATAACCTGAACGGGTCCATACCGAGTCTGTCCCACTTCCAATTAGGTATCGGCAACGGCTGAAGTAAACCTGCTGGTTTCTGATGCTCCGCCTTTACTCTCTAACATACATCACATATCGCCACATACTCGGCAATCTATCTCTTCATACCAGCCCACCAAAAACTTTCCTTCAAGTCCAAATACATCTTGGTGATGCCTGGGTGTATCGAATAGGGCGAGTCATGAGCCTTCTGAAGAATCGACTTCCTGATCTCTGGATTGTTGGGTACACAATTCCGTTGCTCAAACCATATGGTTCCCTGTTCGTCTTCACGGGATCCTTCTGCTTTTCCTTTGCTCATCATTTAATTTATCTCAGCGATACCTTGGTCCAACTTCTGGGCTTCTCTGATTCTTCCCAACAAGGTGGATTGTACCTCGAGTGCGGCAACATAACCTCTTGGAACTATTTCCAACTGAAGGTCTCTAAGCTCATCACATAACTCCTGAGGTAAACCTCCTGCTGTAAGGGTATTAACATAAGTCTTACGGCTCAAAAGATCCGCCACAACATTGGCTTTTCCTGGATGATAATGCAGACTCATGTCATAATCCTTTGTAAGTTCCAACCGTCTCCTTTGCCTGAGATTCAACTCCTTCTGCGTGAAGATATACTTCAAACTCTTGTGATCCGTGTAAACATCACAAAGATTCCCAATAAGATAGTGTCTCCATGTCTTGAGTGCATACACTATGGTTGCCAACTCCAAATCATGTGTGGCATAGTTCAACTCATGAGGTCGAAGCTGTCATGAAGCATATGCTACAACCTTTCCCTCTTGCATAAGAACACCTCCAAGTCCCTGACATGAAGCATTACAATACACCTGAAAGTCCTTGTGTACGTCAGGCAGGATTAGCACTGGGGCTGTAACCAAACGCTTCTTCAACTCTTGAAAACTGGCTTCACACTCTTCAGTCCAAACGAACTTGGTATACTTCTTCAACAACGCTGTCATGGGCCTTGAAATCTTGGAGAAATTTTCAATACATCTCCGATAATATCCATCAAGTCCAAGGAAACTGCGAATCTCACCAA
>NW_025256247.1:0-1857 GCF_018294505.1 Triticum aestivum
GATCTGACACTTAACATTTCAGAATGAATCTTGTGAGCAACGATATGTACCTTAAATTGGCAAAAGCTGATTTCAGAGAATATCAAAGATTCTCCAGACTTGAGTGGAATGGCCTGAGAAAGTAAGTCACATACATTTTCCCTACCTTTGTCCTCAAGTTCAAAAATTAGCTAGCATATGAGAAGTTGAGAACTAGATTCTTACACGGGAGTATACGTACACAGGTGGTATTTCAGGAACCATCTGCAGAGGTATGGTGGTACTCCGAAGAGCGCTCTCACGGCGTACTTCTTAGCCTCGGCAAACATCTTCGAGCCTGGACGAGCAGCAGAGCGTCTAGCATGGGCTCGCACAGCGGTGCTTACCGGGGCGGTGACATCTCACTTCCTACACATTGGGTATGTATGAGCCCTCTTAGCTTTAACTCTCTGGAATCTCGCCCTTAATGATGCTCTAAATGCTGAATGTGTATTCACGGATTGCAGTGGTCCAAAGGATTCAACAGAGAATCTTGAAGAGCTTACCGACCTTGTTTCATTTGACGACGTTTCCGGCAGTCTTCGTGAAGCTGTAAAATTCACAAACCACTACACTTGGATATAGTTGTCGATATGATACTGAACTTAATTTTGCCAGATATGAAATGACCGGACCTTTATTTTCTTTGGTACAGTGGAAGAAGTGGCTCATGGCATGGACTGCAAAGGAGAATTATGGATCCATTGATGGAGATACAGCACTGTTGTTGGTTCGCACAATCGAGATCTGCTCAGGGAGGAATATTTCAGCCGAACAGAAACTGAACCTTTGGGATTATTCCCAGCTGGAGAAGCTTACGTCTTCCATCTGCCGCAAGCTTGCCACAAGAGTTGTGGCTCAGGTGCGTATGGAGATGATTTCTATACCCTAAATTCATATATACATACATTTACACCTGTTTGAATTATACATGATCTATCAAACTATAACCAACAAATGTTGAATGATATATCAGAATGGGGAACGTTTGAAGAACACAGAGGACTTAGACATGCAAGTAGATTTGGAGATGGAAGAACTATCTTGGTGTATTCATCAGGGTTGTCATGGGATCAATATAGAGACTAGGCAGACATTTCTCCACGTGGTGAAAAGCTTCTACTACTCTGCTCATTGCTCGCCTGAAACAGTTGATAGTCACATTGCGAAGGTCATATTCCAGGATGTCATTTAGATTTAGGAAGAACCCCCTTCTGGCATGTTTATGTTGCTGTTACTGATGATGTCAAATAAATAGTGCATTTGGAACAGAAACAGTTATAGAAAAATTAATCGTGGAAAAAAGTTGAATAGTTATGCCATGATTGATGTGTCTATATATATTTCATCTACTCTACAACCGGTTGTTGAATAGTTATTCTAAAACTAGTTCTGGAATAGCTATTCAACAACCAGTAACAGAATTACTCTCACGTCCAGTACTGTTTTTTGAATGAAAGAAATTAAATTGGTTTTTGGAACGGCGCATATGATACGCCATAGCGTTGAAAAGCTATGGGTTAGGCACAACATTTTCATGCAGAATGTTTGTCAAGATTCCGAACGGTTTAAGAGCAGTTTAAAAAACATGTGCGTCATCCGCCCAGCATGTAATTGACTTCAATGCCAAACAAGTCGGGCCAATGACATGTGGTCCTGTCGGTGTACTAAAGTAGGGGTACCTTAGTACCCCGAACTTGTGCACGGGCAGTTGTAGCACCATGCGGCAAGGCTTGCCAGGGGAGCGACAAGGGTCTCCACGGCTCCTTTTGGGGACCGAGCGAAGACCAAGCATTCAAGAACAAAGTATGCAAGACAGAAGATCAAGACAAGGCCCCG
>NW_025256248.1:0-1857 GCF_018294505.1 Triticum aestivum
AAATTGAAAAGCATTTCAAATGAACTCTGAAAAGGTTGAAAGTTGGCATGGTATCATCATTTCATCCACATAGCATATGCAAGAAAGTTGAGAGGGTTACGGCAAAAATTGGATGCACTTCGTGTACAAAATGGACAATCTCTTTCGAAGTATCAGGGTTACATACGGAAACTCGTCTGTTACAAAGGGATTTCATTTTTTTAAACTTATTTGAACTCCTGACTTTTTGTGTGTTCAAAATGCACCATTCAAAGCCACATCATCAATTTTTAACCCTTTCTGAGTTCATTTGTTATTTTTCATGCAGTTACTGCTTATTTTGAGCTATAAGACCCTGAAATTGAAAAGCATTTCAGATGAACTCTGAAAAGGTTGAAAGGTTGCATGGTATCATCAATTCTCCCACATAGCATGTGCAAGAAAGTAATGAGGGTTACGGCAAAAATTGGATGCACTTCGTGTACAAAACGGACAGTCTCTTTCGAAGTATCAGCGTTTCATACGGAAACTCGTCGGTTACAAAGGGATTTCAATTTTTGAACTTATTTGAACTCCAGACATTTTGTGTGTTCGAAATGCACTATTCAAAGCCACATCATCAATTTTCAACCCTTTCTGACTTCATTTGTTATTTTTCATGCATTCACTTATTATTTTGAGCTATAAGACCCTGAAATTGAAAAGCATTTCAAATGAACTCTGAAAAGGTTGAAAGTTGGCATGGTATCATCATTTCATCCACATAGCATATGCAAGAAAGTTGAGAGGGTTACGGAAAAAATTGGATGTACTTCATGTACAAAATGGACAGTCTCTTTCGAAGTATCAGGGTTTCATACGGAAACTCATCGGTTACAAAGGGATTTCATTTTTTGAACTTATTTGAACTCCAGACTTTTTCTGTGTTCAAAATGCACCATTCAAATCCACATCATCAATTTTCAACCCTTTCTGACTTCATTTGTTATTTTTCATGCATTTACTGATTATTTTGTGTTATAAGACCCTGAAATTGAAAAGCATTTCAAATGAACTCTGAAATGGTTGAAAGTTGGCATGGTATCATCATTTCATCCACATAGCATGTGCAAGAAAGTAGGGAGGGTTACGGCAAAAATTAGATGCACTTCGTGTACAAAACGGACAATCTCTTTCGAAGTATCAGGGTTTCATACGGAAACTCATCTGTTACAAAGGGATTTCAATTTTTAAACTTATTTGAACTCCAGACTTTTTGTGTGTTCAAAATGCACCATTCAAAGCCACATCATCAATTTTTAACCCTTTCTGACTTCATTTGTTATTTTTCATGCATTTACTGCTTATTTTGAGCTATAAGACCGTGAAATTGAAAAGCATTTCAAATGAACTCTGAAAAGGTTGAAAGGTTGCATGGTATCATCATTTCACCCACATAGCATGTGCAGGAAAGTAGAGAGGGTTACGGCAAAAATTGGATGCACTTCGTGTACAAAACGGACAGTCTCTTTCGAAGTATCAGGGTTTCATACGGAAACTCATCGGTTACAAAGGGATTTCATTTTTTGAACTTATTTGAACTCCAGACTTTTTCTGTGTTCAAAATGCACCATTCAAATCCACATCATCAATTTTCAACCCTTTCTGACTTCATTTGTTATTTTTCATGCATTTACTGATTATTTTGTGTTATAAGACCCTGAAATTGAAAAGCATTTCAAATGAACTCTGAAATGGTTGAAAGTTGGCATGGTATCATCATTTCATCCACATAGCATGTGCAAGAAAGTAGGGAGGGTTACGGCAAAAATTAGATGCACTTCGTGTACAAAACGGACAATCTCTTTCGAAGTATCAGGGTTTCATACGGAAACTCAT
>NW_025256249.1:0-1857 GCF_018294505.1 Triticum aestivum
CTGCGCCCGCCCCTCCACTGTTCCAGGCCGCGGCGCCGCCCCCTCCCCGCGGCCCTCCCGGCCACCGCGGCGTGCCCCGCGGCCCTCCCCGCCACCGGAGTCCGCCCCTGCGCCCGCCCCTCCACCGAGCCAGGCCGCGGCGCCGCCCCTCCACCGAGCCAGGCCGCGGCGCCGCCCCTCCACGCTCGGCTCGGCGCACGCAGTCACACACTAGCAGACAGCGGCAGTGGAAAGAGAGGAGTGAGAAGCAGAAGAAGAACAAGAACAGGAGAGAAGACCCGGATGAGAGAGAGAGAGGAAAGACGAGAGGTAAGAGATTTTTCTTCCCTGCCCTCCAATGGCGTACCTTGGATCCATTCTTGCACTTCTTGCTCTCGAAGAAGCCACTGCATGTTCTTCTTGGATATCTGTAGCATCTGTTTGTTCCGTGAGGGAAGAGGGGGAAAGAGGGGGGATTTTTTCCCCATTTGATTCGGTGAATGTAGGAGTAAAAGGGGGCGGAGAGGCCGAGGGATTTGGCATCGGATGCCGCCATTTCCTCCATGGTTTCTCGAGTAGGAGCAGCTATTAGTGCCCAAGCTCAAGAAAAGCTTCTGCTTTTCTTTCTTTTTTGAGCATCCCTGCTTTGCAGCTTGTTTAGATTTGAGCCATTAATTTTAGCTCTGCCCATGGGATAGTTTTAGCTGTTAACTTCAGTTAAAAAATGTCGAGTTCGAATTATTCGCCTCCTTTTATTGTTTCTGTTTCTACTATATTAACATATGAACCCATTGATGTTCAACCTGCAGGGAAAGGTAATATGACCTCCTTCAAGTTGATCCATAAAGTACATATTTAAAAGGAAGGGATATTGTACAGCAGAATAGCTTCTGAAATCTGAACTACTATAGAAGTGTACAGTTTTGACAGAGCGCTTGCTTCTAGCCAATGCACTAGTGTACGTATCACTGAATATACAATACTCATCATTTATGTAATAACCAGCTTTGGAAAGAATGTACATACCTGAGAAAGAATCGATGACTTTTCTAGTTTCAACAAATTAACATTATTCTGAACGACCTGCCTGATACATAAATTAACATTAGTCTGATAATCAGCTGAATATTTCTAACCAAAGGTGGGCATATCCTACCTACTTTGTAAAAAGAATGGACCAAGTCTATTCTCATGTCGACTCTGAGGAGTCATTATCAATGTTGCTAGTGCGCACAATTATAAATAATCAGAGGCAAGTACCAAGAAAAAGAGACATAAGCTAATGCAGGTATGAATGCCACTAACTTGTTTTGGGTGCCAGCGGCATGGTTCCAGAAGACTTGAAGCTCTGATTAAGCCATTCAAATGGACACGCACTTTCGTGTACTTTTCTACGACATTACTTTACCCACTTAATTAAGCAGGACCTGCTTAATGGGGGAGAACTTAGTTTTAAATGTGAGCCATTAATTTTTTTGATCGGATGGTGCAAATAATATTAACATATGTGGACGAATATGATGGCTTGTTTTACTTCTGTCTTAAGTATCTGATTTATTTTCAGCTTTTGGTTAAAAATTGGTAGCGGAAGGCATTTTGACCCATTTGTCACTGTTATTTGTTACGGCACAGCGTTGGGAGTTCCTTTTTGTACTTGTTTGTTGTGAAACATCATAATGTATCTAGTTACACGTCTGTCATGAATTCAACTTCAGGAATTTGGACTGTGGCGAAAGCCCAGAAATCTTGGTGATTGAATAAACATGGAACTATAATGTTTGTGAAATGGAGAGGTTACATGATGAGGGGCATGCCTGTATTTCACTCAGTAGTGAGATGATGTATAGGTGCTTGTTAGGGACTTTATTTGTTCCTTAT
>NW_025256250.1:0-1857 GCF_018294505.1 Triticum aestivum
CACTCTCGTGTGGTGGAATTGACCCCTATGGTCGTTCATCGGTCCTTTCCTGATGCTGGTGTTTGTCCTTGTTGTCTATTTGATTTGTACCTACAGTAGCTGGGACGTCTTTGTTTCTTACGATGTGATTTACGAAGGCTTGGACAGCTCACTCACCTGGCCAATCATTTAGTGGGTGGGATGTTGGGACCAATCCGATTGAACCCCGGCATGCATTGTTCTAAAAAGTGGCCCATGAACGAATGGATACCAACCATGTATCCTGCCTAAAATTCCTATCTTCTCAACTGCACATGGTCGTGTTGCCCCTTCTCAATGTCGTTCTCTCTCCATGGTAGCCTAATTGAAAGGTCTTTAGCCTCCTGGCGAGCGTTGCAATGGATTGACTTCCTTCTTCAGCCTCACATGTTTTGTGGCACCCGCACCTCTAGACACACAGTACAAATCATGTTTCCATTTCACTATGATTCTCAGTCACGCATGAATGAAATGAATGTAAGATCAGTGTATTCGTAACAATATATTCCTAGTTTCCATCTCAACTTCCTGGTCTTGCAGAGGGACATGGCAGGATAACAATAGATTTATTTTGGACTAAGCAAGAATAAACGCCCGAGGGCGCATTCTATTGCTGCAGCAGCAGCAGCTAGGCCAGCCCCTGTTCTGAGACTGAGAAGACCCGAGTCTTTGTACTCCCTCCATCCTGAAATTTAGTAGTGCATATTAATTTTTATTAACGTTAAAATTTGCAAACTTTGACCGAGTTAACAAAAATTTCATTAACATCAAGAATATCAAAACAATACGATTAGATGCATCTTGAATACAGTTTAATGTGGTATATATTTCTTACTGTAAATATAAAAATAACTTTCTTTATAAACCTGATCAATGTTTGTGAAGTTTGACTTTTGCGAAAAAACTAATGTGCATTGTATTATGCGGTAACCGTGACTACAAGCTCTAACAAAATCCTCAAAATAAAAAAGAAAAATAGTTTTGCTAATTCCTAGTCGACTTAGAATTAGTTACTCCCTCCATCTGAATGCATGGGCGACGAATACATCCAATGTGAGAGAAAGGGATTTGCGCTCATAATCGCATCCTTTAATTACTGGATTTCCATTGTGAACGAGTTGAGTAATTAAGGTAATAACTGCTGACAAAATTGGCACCATGGTTGGTTGTGTTATTGCTTCAAGCTTTTCTGCTATTGCAGTATTTTCTTCAGGAGCTCCTATTCCCTGCCTCTTGTGGGGAATTGGCGCTATAACGCTCATCGTGTGCAGGTGGGCTGGCCCATTCTTAAGCTTCTTGTTCTTGCTCGCAAAGATTTTTTTTGTGGGGTCAGCCAGTAATTTCAACCAGTTTCCCGTTCCGTTGTTCCTAGTGGCTTTTATTTAATCAAAAAATGCATGTATAATTTAACATTTTGAAAAAAAATAAAAATGTAAAAATATTCAAGGATATTTTAAAATGTTACTCCCTCCGATCAATATTTACTGACACTTCTTTAGTATAATTTTAGTAAAATTGTACTAAGGGATTGTCAGTTAATATGGATTTGAAGAAGTAGCAGATTTCAAAAATGCTTCTCAATTTAAAAAAAATATCATAAATTCTAAAAAAATGTTCATTAATACAAAGAAGGTTCATTAATTTGAGAAAAAATATGAATATGTAAAAGTGTTCACAAATTTTATATAATTTGAACAAAAAATTTCATGAAGTTTGCAATACCCATGAATCTAAGACAATTATCTTGAACTCGATAAAAAATAGTCACGAATTGGAATATATGTTCAAAATATGCGATAAAAGATATTGATTTACAAAAGTGTTCATGATTTTATTTTT
>NW_025256251.1:0-1857 GCF_018294505.1 Triticum aestivum
CGAGCGAGCGAATGTGCTCATACTCTAGGGATTGAAACATTGCCTCATGCGCAACCTAACTCATGCGGCTGGGGCCTAGGTGACCGAGCTACTGTCAGTCCTCTAGGGCCTGCGGACGACCCCGAATCAATCCACCAATCGCACCCCATTCTTTATGGTGTACGGGTCAGAAGTGGTTCTGCTGAGTGATCTACTGCACAATCCTCCCCCCAGAGTGGACCTCTACTCAAAAGCAGAAGCTGAATAAGCAAGGCAAGATGGCCTCGACCTCCTGGAGGAGGAAAGTGAGTTGGCACTTATCAGATCAACGTTGTACCAACAAGACCCGTGCCACTACCACGACAGGCATGTCAGAGAAAGCGATTCTAGGATGGTGACCTGGTCCTCTGAGTGGATCAGCAGAAGCCTCACAAGTTGGCACCACCTTGGGAGGGGCCATTCGCCATATCGAAGGTACTGCACAATGGAGCATACTGACTTTATAATTTCCCCAAAGAATCAGAAGATCCCAGAGCTTGGAACGCAGACCTGCTCCGCAAGTTTTACACTCAGGGGCTTAGCTGCGAACCAGCTTTCACCTAAGTTTAAAATAATCTGAGTGGAATTTGTTCCACATTCAGGGGCTTAGTTGCGAACAGGCTTTTGCCTAAGTTAAAAACAATCCGAGTGAGGATCTGTTCCACACTCGGGGGCTTAGCTGTGAACCAGCTTTCACCTAAGTTAAAATAATAATCCCAATGGGGATATATTCCACACTCGAGGGGCTTAGCTGCGAACCAGCTTTCACCTAAGTTAAAAAATAATCCGAGTAAGGATCTGTTCCACACTCGGGGGGCTTAGCTACGAACCATCTTTCACCTAAGTTAAAAAATAAACCGAGTGAGAATCTGGTCCACACTCGGGGGCTTAGCTGCGAACCAGCTTTCACCTAAGTTAAAAAATAATCCGAGTAGGGATTTGTTCCATGTTCAGGGGCTTAGCTATGAACCAACTTTTGCCTAAGATTAAGAACAATCCGAGTGAAGATCCGCTCCGCACTTGGTGACTTGGCTGCAAACCAGCTTTCGCCCAAGCCAAACAAAAGCATAGAAAGCAAATAGACTCTCAAGGGAGCACAAATCAAGTATTCGATCCATCTGAATATTTCAAGAAAAAGTAAAACGAGCCCCAGACTCAACAAAGTATTTCGTTACATCAAGCACCCGACATTCCACGGCAAATTCAACCAAGTGTTTTAGGCCTCAAGCGGAGGGATGCTGGGTCGACAAAGTTTTCCAGATCGGTCCCGTCGGAGATGCGAGTGGCGGCTTCGGCAAAGGTGACCATGAAATCCTCAAACTTGAGGTTCTTCTTGTTCATCTCTCGGAGGCCCATGAGCTTTGATTTCTACTACACAACCTTCTTCTTGTAGACTTGTGTTGGGCCTCCAAGCGCAAAGTTTTGTAGGACAGTAGAAAATTTCCCTCAGGTGGATGACCTAAGGTTTATCAATCTGTGGGAGGCGTAGGATGAAGATGGTCTCTCTCAAACGACCCTACAACCAAATAACAAAGAGTCTCTTGTGTCCCCAACACATCCAATACAATGGTAAATTGTATAGGTGCACTAGTTCAGCGAAGAGATGGTGATACAAGTGTAATATGGACGGTAGATATAGGTTTTCATAATCTGGCACATGCAAATTTACTTAGAACGGCAGGGTAATACCACATATTGGTACGTATGGTGGACTCATCTGGAATAACTTGGGTTTTAGAATTATGATGCACAAGCAGTTTTCCCGCTTAGTACAAGCAAAGGCTAGCAAATAGGTTGAGAAGCGGATAGCTAGAGAGCAAAAACAATCATGAAAAAAAA
>NW_025256252.1:0-1857 GCF_018294505.1 Triticum aestivum
TTTTACTCCTTATACCTCATGGCCTTCTGATCTGAGTCATCATCTTCTCTTCTACGGGGATTAAGAACTAGGCTATCTCTTCTTTCCATCAGGATCACGTGTTACTAATCCGTAGACTTATAGATTGTTGGACTTAAGCCTCGTTTCAATTCCTACTACTTTTGTATGATTATTGTTGATCTCGAAACCTTGATATTGTGCTTCTGAGTGGTTATGCCACCATTTTTGTGAATGTCTCAAATCTTTTCTGAGCATTTACAGCCGTTATGCTGTCCGAGTCATCCAAGGTTTCTAAGTAGTCTGATGCATTTGCAAATCCTTTCTTCCCGTTTCAATGTTCCCATGGGCCAGCTCAATCACACTAATTGTTGAGTTGAGGTATTCTATTGCCTTGACATTATGTTGAAGTTACTATTATGACCTTAGGTGTCTCAGGGGATCATCTAGTAGCCTAGCCATGATTTATGCTCCAATGTGATGACTCTGGCCGTCATTATCGAAAGCACCCCGTGATGCCATTTAGTAGTAGGTATTCTATCCCTGGGTTTTGAACCCGAGATTCACCCTACTTGCTTCATGTTGATAGTTTTGCTCGTTCCTTTAGGTTATTAGTAACCTTTGCATTAGTCCTCGATGTTCGTGGTATTCCTTTCTTCCAAATACTATGAACCGCTTATGGCAGATGTTCCTCGCTGATCGAAAGATCACAATCAGAGTGCTCTCGATGGGTTCTCGATTCTACATTGTGACTCTGCCAGTTCTACCTTTCTGCATGGGTTTTCCGGAAGAAATCGGTGGAATTCGTTCGACATGCTAAACCATGCAACCACAACTCAGAAAATTATATGTTCCTTTGAGTTGTTCCTCTTTAGTTGTCTTCTGACCCTCGTCTATCAATTGATAGTCAAGATTATGTGTGCATTCGTTCATCGATGCCTATTACTCTTGTGGTCCGTCAAGCCATTCTATCGCGGAATGACTAGGAGAAACAAACTCCAGTACCTCTTCCATATCTAGGATTGGGTCAAAGCAATTGTGCTCCGCAGATCAAAATGCCAGCCCAGCTTTTGATTCTGTTCTACCCTGAAGTATTACCGTCTTTATGTCAGGATTTTCATGAGAATTGCACCGGCTCTTGTGAATTCTTGATGTAGTGATACTTCTCGCCATTATTATTCATCCCTCAGTTCCGTGTTGTCGCAACCGGGATGCCGACAAGTGAATCGTGATGTGTGAATTCAATACTCCTAGCAACCTTGTTGCTTGGTAGTTAATGGGAAATAATTTCATTCTTAGCGTGCTGGTTTTGAATCATCATTCTAAGGTTGATCATGCTACCTAGTCCTTGTTCTCGGTGCACTCCTCGATCGATGAGTTAGGATTATTCAAATCTTCGCTCTATTGATCATATCGTCTTGCCTCAAAAAGCAAGATTGTTCTCGAGCTTAACAACATATCGGTGGTTCGTGAATTTCCGAAGATCTTCTCAGAAGTATTACCAAGTTGTCACCCGACCGCTATGTTGAGTTCGTGATCAAGTTGGTTTATTCCTGTAAACCACCCTTTCTCCAAGAATCCGTGTTGGATACCCTGAGCTAGTTGAGTAAGCTAAACAACAACTTGGAGAGTTGGAAGATAAAAGCTTGTCCGACTTAGTTCGTTCCAAAGGGATATTCTTGTGTAGTGTGTGTTGAAGAAAGATGTTATCTTCATCGATTGGTCCTTGTGATCAGTTGCTGGACCTATTGTCTTATCAATCCTTTGATTTGAGTGTGGGCTATCGTCAAATCAAATCAGTACCAACGATGCTCGTAATGTTGTCTTATTCGTGGTGGATCCCTCGAGCATACACCATTA
>NW_025256253.1:0-1857 GCF_018294505.1 Triticum aestivum
CCAGAGCAGTAGCAAGCTACCATGGCTCAGCGGTAACACTAGGAGACATTTCCCGGTAAGAGAGGCTACTAAAGATAAACGACTAGATAGTCAGATCCCACACATACCAAGCATTTCAATCATACACACAATATGCTCGATATGTGCAAATACAACGAAGCATCACAACATGACTCTATGACACAAGTACTTTATTTAAGGCTCAGGGAGCCATACATAACATACACAAAGGTACGGGTCTCACGACCCCACATACAAGTCATACAGTCATACAAACCAGCAGCGGAAGTAACTTGTCTGAGTACAGACAACTAGTAAAATAAAAGAGGCTTGGACAGCCTAGCTATACTACGTGGTCCTTCACAAGCTCAGGGTCACCACCTGGGTCTTTAGCCTACTCGTTGATGTCAACGTCTACATAGAACCCATCAGAAGGGGTTGCAGCGTCTTCTGTAAAAATGTAGATTATAGCAACATGAGTACAAAGGTACTCAACAAGACTTACATCAGATCCTACATACATGCATATTATCAAGAAGGGTTGGTGGAGTTATTGCAGCAAGCCAGCTTTGACTCTTGGCTAGGCTATCCTACGATACTCCAACTTGAAATGGTTTTGCGCACACGAGTCCACTACTCACCACTTCAATACACTACCGAGGATCCACCTCCGTCTTCCTACGGAAGAGCCATCCTCGGCACTCACACTTATCTTGAGGCTTTTAGTAGCTTCCATTTACTTGTCTATGAACTGTATAGGCAACCAAGTAGTCCTTTACCGTGGACGCGGCTATTCGAATAGATCATGTTAACCCTGCAAGGGTGTACTTCTTCATACATGTTTCCACCACTTAGCGTCTGCACACGACATGTGCTCGGCAGACTTCAAGCGAAAGCCGACGTGGGTGTAGACCACGACCTACCTAAACACTTAAGCCTCTAGTCCAGGTTTATCGCCTATTCAGGTTCCATCCGCAGGGAGTCCGGCCGAGGTTTCCCATACGGCCCCGAACGATGTGAACAGGGTTCCCGAGATACCTAACGGGTATTCGGTACACCCGGCCACGTACCTACCGCATCACAGCCCACCCCTACGGTCAGCGCTGTCCACGGCCTCCAGTAGGCTACAAACACCAGAAACTACTTGCAACTCCTGGACAGAGAGCTAGGGTGAATAAGAAGTCGAGCGGGGTCATATCTCAGGGCCCAATGCATGGTAGTAACTGTATCTTAAATCACACATACAGATCTCAGTGCTTAAGGCGGCTTCAATGAAACAACCCACCATGTACTCCTACATGGCCTCTCATCGATACCTTTACCAAATCGTGTTCACCACACCACTCTCATTACCGACATAATCAATTCACTCTAGCCCATCAACCAGATGAACCAGACCTGACACGACTCTAAGCATAGCAGGCATAGCAAGGTAGGAACAACACATACATATGGCTCAATCAACTCCTACACATGCTAGTGGGTTTCAGCTAGTTACTGTGGCAATGACAGGTCATGCAGAGGAAATGGGCTCAACTACCGCAGCACACAGCAGTTTGAAACGCGTTGTCTTAATGCAGTAAAAGAGAGCAGGAGCGAGAACATGGGATTGTATCGATATGATCAAATGGTTGGTTGCTTGCCTGATGGTTCGATGCACGGATACGGTTCTTCGTTAGGGTAATCACGGTACTCCTCGGAGGCAGAACCTGTCGTAAAGGACACCGATACACAACCATCACCAAACAATGTGCAACAATATGATGCATGCATGAAACATGGCAATATGAGTGTGTTGGGCTAATGCAACTAAAAACCAGAAGGGTTTGAACAAATTTGAATCAAAGATTCAAATTT
>NW_025256254.1:0-1857 GCF_018294505.1 Triticum aestivum
TAAACCTCAATAATTGTTATTTAGTGCCAGCTTTGAGCATGAACATTGTATCAGGATCTCGTTTAATTCGAGATGGCTACTCATTTAAATCCGAGAATAATGGTTGTTCTATTTATATGAGAGATATGTTTTATGGTCATGCCCCGCTGGTTAATGGTTTATTCTTAATGAATCTCGAACGTAGTGTTACACATATTCATAGTGTGAATACCAAAAGATGTAAGGTTGATAATGATAGTCCCACATACTTGTGGCACTGCCGTCTTGGTCACATTGGTGTCAAACGCATGAAGAAGCTCCATGCAGATGGACTTTTGGAGTCTCTTGATTACGAATCATTTGACACGTGCGAACCATGCCTCATGGGTAAGATGACCAAGACTCCGTTCTCCGGAACAATGGAGCGAGCAACCAACTTATTGGAAATCATACATACTAATGTGTGCGGTCCAATGAGTGTTGAGGCTCGCGGTGGCTATCGTTATGTTCTCACTCTCACTGATGACTTGAGTAGATATGCGTATGTCTACCTAATGAAACACAAGTCGCCTGAGACCTTTGAAAAGTTCAAGGAATTTCAGAGTGAGGTTGAGAATCAACGTGACAGAAAAATAAAGTTCTTACGATCAGATCGTGGAGGGGAATATTTGAGTCACGAATTTGGCACACACTTAAGGAAATGTGGAATAGTTTCACAACTCACGCCGCCTGGAACACCTCAGCGAAATGGTGTGTCCGAACGTCGTAATCGCACTCTATTGGATATGGTGCGATCTATGATGTCTCTTACCGATCTACCGCTCTCATTTTGGGGCTATGCTTTAGAGACTGCCGCATTCACTTTAAATAGGGCTCCGTCGAAATCCGTTGAGACGACACCGTATGAATTATGGTTTGGGAAGAAACCTAAGATGTCATTTCTAAAAGTTTGGGGATGCGATGCTTATGTCAAGAAACTTCAACCTGAAAAGCTCGAACCCAAGTCGGAAAAATGCGTCTTCATAGGATACCCTAAGGAAACCATTGGGTATACCTTCTACCTCAGATCCGAAGGCAAGATCTTTCTTGCCAAGAACGGGTCCTTTCTGGAGAAAGAGTTTCTCTCGAAAGAAGTAAGTGGGAGGAAAGTGGAACTTGATGAAGTACTACCTCTTGAACCGAAAAGTAGCGCAGCTCAGGAAGATGTTCCTGTGGTGCCTGCACCGACTAGAGAGGAAGTTAATGATGATGATGATCAAGGTACTTCGGATCAAGCTCCTACTGAACTTCGTAGGTCCACAAGGACACATTCCGCGCCAGAGTGGTACGACAACCCTGTCTTGGAAATCATGTTGTTAGACAACGGTGAACCTTCAAACTATGAAGAAGCAATGGCGGGCCCAGATTCCGACAAATGGCTTGAAGCCATGCAATCCGAGATAGGATACATGTATGAAAACAAAGTGTGGACTTTGACAGACTTGCCCGATGATCGGCGAGCGATAGAAAACAAATGGATCTTTAAGAAGAAGACAGACGCGGATGGTAATGTTACCATCTATAAAGCTCGACTTGTCGCTAAGGGTTATCGACAAGTTCAAGGGGTTGACTACGATGAGACTTTCTCACCCGTAGCGAAGCTGAAGTCCGTCCGAATCATGTTAGCAATTGCCGCATACTATGATTATGAGATATGGCAAATGGACGTCAAAACGGCATTCCTTAACGGCTTTCTTAAGGAAGAATTGTATATGATGCAGCCGGAAGGTTTTGTCGATCCTAAGAATACTAACAAGGTATGCAAGCTCCAGCGCTCCATCTATGGGCTGGTGCAAGCATCTCAGAGTTGGAACATTCGATTTGATGAGATGATCAAAG
>NW_025256255.1:0-1857 GCF_018294505.1 Triticum aestivum
GGCCACCTCCTGCTTGCCGACGCCCTCCTGGCCGCGTGGACGACGCCCGCAGCCCGTCCCGATCCCCCCTGCTCTCGCTCACTCTCCCCCGTTTCTCCCTCGCTCTCTCTCGCTCTCGGCCGAAGATCACCGTCGCCGCCGTTTGCCGTAGCCACTGTCTCCGGCCACCCCTCACTCCCCCGAGTAGCTCAGAAGCTCCGCCACAACTCCCTCTTCCTCCCCACCGCTCCACGAGTCCCCGGAAGCCCTGCATCATCGCCACGTCGCTGTTCCCCTCTTCGGGCTCCGACCACCGTCGCCGACGAATTCACCGTCTCCAGCGCGTCCCCGAGCCCGCTTCGACGCCCACTGCAACCGCGGTGAGCTACGCCACCGTTTACCCCTCTTCTCCCCCTCGTTCCCTCACCGTAGCTGCATCCCCACCACGGCCGAACCTCCGCCGTCGCCGAGCTCGCCGTCGACGCAGCTTCGGTGACCATTTGGTCACCCCGGCGAGTCCAACATGTTCGCAAGAACCCGTAGAGCATCCCTAGCGCCTCACTTTGCTCGACTTCGAGCTCCAGCACCACTCCCGTGCACGACCGAACCCCGGCGGCCGCAGCCGAGCTCGCCGCCGTCGACTCCGGCCACCCCAACCCCAACTGACTCCGCCAAGAGCCGCGGGTCGTCCTCAGCTTCACTCCGGTGGTCGCCGCGTTCCATTTGGTGGCCGAAACAACCAAAACCACTATCGCCGCCGCACTGTTGGTCGCCGCCGGCCAGAACTCCGGCGAGCTGACGTGGCCTAGTTAATTAGCCACTAACCCACCAC
The DNA here is from genome assembly GCF_018294505.1 of Triticum aestivum. Lineage (NCBI taxonomy): Eukaryota > Viridiplantae > Streptophyta > Magnoliopsida > Poales > Poaceae > Triticum > Triticum aestivum. The sequence goes on from NW_025256255.1 coordinate 812, forward strand.
CTACTGACGCTGACAAGTGGGCCCCAGGGCTTAGTCAAAGCTAACCAGCCCGGGGTCAACGCGGGATTAGCCCCTGTGACACTGACGTGTGGACCCCACACGTCAGGTTTGACCCGAGCCAGCCCTGTTGACCTGCTGATGTCACCGTGATGTCAGGCTGACGCAGTAATTGAATTTCTGGATTTAAATTAAATCAGGAAATTCCAGAATATTATTTAAACTTCAAAAATTCATAACTTTTATTCTGTAACTCCAAATTGGACAAATTATATATGAAAAATGATCAGAAAAATCCAATCTATCCATCTGTACTATTTTCATGCATGATCAAACAAGTTAAATTGATGTTTTAATCAGAATAAGAAAAGGCACTTTAAAAGGCCATATTTGAATTTGGAATTTGAATCTTTGATTCAAATTTGCTCAAAACCCTACTGGCTTTAGTTGCATTAGCCCAACACACTCATATTGCCATGTTTCATGCATGCATCATATTGTTGCACATTGTTTGGTGATGCCTGTGTATCGTTAGCCTTTGCGACAGGGTCTGTCCCCGAGGAGTACCGTGATTACCCTAACGAGGAATCGTATCCGTGCAACGAATCATCAGGCAAGCAACCAACCATTTGATCATATCGATACAATCCCATGTTCTCGCTCCTGCTCTATTTTACTGCATTAAGACAACGCGATTCAAACTGCTGTGTGCTACGGTAGTTGAACCCATTTCCTCTGCATGACCTGTCATTGCCACAGTAACTAGATGAAACCCACTAGCATGTGTAGGAGTTGATTGAGCCATATGTATGTGTTGTTCCTACCTTGCTATGCCTGCTATGCTTAGAGTTGTGTCAGGTCTGGTTCATCTGGGTGATGGGCTAGAGTGAAATGATTATGTCGGTAATAAGAGTGGTGTGGTGAACACGATTTGGTAAAGGTATCGATGAGAGGCCATGTAGGAGTACATGGTGGGTTGTTTCATTGAAGCCGACCTTAAGCACTGAGATCTGTATGTGTGATTTAAGATACAGCTACTACCATGCATT
>NW_025256256.1:0-1857 GCF_018294505.1 Triticum aestivum
ATGCATGTATCTTCTGCACCTCTAACCCTAGAGGGCAGACAGCCTTCTTTGCTTCGTACGTACTCTCGGGCAATTCGTTGTCCTTTGGAAGCATATCCTTTATCATTACCAGCAACTTTCCAAATCCCTTGTCAAATACACCATTCTCTGCCTTCCATTGCAGCAATTCCAGTGTGGTGCCCAGCTTTTTCTTGTCACCTACGCAATTCGGGTACAACAATTTTTTGTGATCCTCTAATATGCGCTGCAACTTCTTCTTCTCCAAATCACTTGCGCAGTTTCTCTTTGCATCGGCAATGGCCCGACCTAGATCATCAACGGGCTCATCTGATGCCTCTTCTTCAGCTTCTTCCCGCATTGCCGGCCCAGCTTCTTCCCGCATTACCGGCTCAGCTTCTTCCCCCATTGTTGTATCATCGTATTCAGGGAACCCATGGCCAGGATAGCTGTCCTCGTCCTCTTCTTCTTCATTGTCTTCCATCATAACCCCTCTTTCTCCGTGCTTGGTCCAAACATTATAGTGGGGCATGAAACCAGACTCAAACAGGTGGACGTGAATGGTTCTTGACGTAGAGTAATTGCGACCATTCTTACAACCAGCACATGGACAAGGCATAAAACCATCCGCCCGCTTGTTTGCCTCAGCCGCAAGCAGAAAAGTATGCACGCCCTCAACGAACTGGGGAGAGCATCGGTCATCGTACATCCATTGCCGGCTCATCTTCATTACACAACACCGAATAGACCAAATTAATACTAGTTCATACATAAAGTTCATACAACACTTAAATGCAACAAACAAATAACTCTCTAGCTAAAGCATTTAAATGTAACAACAAATGCGATCAAGATCGCAACTAAGGTAACAATTGATCCAACAGCATAATGATACCAAGCCTCACTATCGATGGCATATTTTCTAATCTTTCTAATCTTCAAGCGCATTTTCTCCATCTTGATCTTGTGATCATCGACGACATCGGCAACATGCAACTCCAATTCCATCTTCTCCTCCTAAATTCTTTTCAATTTTTCTTTCAAGTACTCGTTTTCTCTTTCAACTAAATTTAACCTCTCGACAATAGGGTCGGTTGGAATTTCCGGTTCACATACCTCCTAGATAAAAATATCTATGTCAACTTGATGGGCATAATTTGTCATAAACACGAAATGCAACAAATAGTTTTAAAAAAGAATATACCACATCCGAATCATAACAAGGACGAGGGCCGACGGGGACGGATATCAAAACCATGGCACTATGTATAACAAACAACGTACGGGTAAGATAATTATTATACGAGTAACTATATATCCAAATCACACAAACATCAACTTTTTATATAAAATTTCATGAACAAGAGGCTCACCACAAGGTGGTGCCGGCGACGGGACGGTGCGGGCGATCGACGGTGGTTACGACAGAGATTTAGAAGGCACTAAGTAAACCACACCTACATATGCAAACTAAGTGTTATTTTGACCTCAAATTGCATATAAATCAAATACTAGCACATATATATATTTCCTCCCAAATTACTAAACTCACAAATTAATAACTATATGAACCAATGCAAGAGCTAATCTAGCAATGAGAGATGAAAGGACAAAGTTGCTAACCTTTGTGATCACTTGAATGGATGGGGGCCTTCAAATCTTGAGAAATTTTGGGCAAAATGTGTGATGAGCTCGAGGGGAGAAGAGGAAGAACAGAGAGGAGAGGAGAGGGGAAAGGGGGAAGAACAGAGCGAGCTGGACGAAGGGTTTATATGCAGGAGGACCTATAGTACCGGTTCGTGGCACGAACCGGTACTAAAGGTGCTGGAGGGGGCCCAGACTGACAACATCCTGCCACCA
>NW_025256257.1:0-1857 GCF_018294505.1 Triticum aestivum
GGACGACCCGCGGCTCTTGGCGGAGTCCGTTGGGGTCGGGGTGGCCGGAGTTGACGGCGGTGAGCTCGGTTGCGGCCGCCGGGGTTCGGTCGTGCACGGGAACGGTGCTGGAGCTCGAAGTCGAGCAAAGTGAGGCGCTAGGGATGCTCTACTGGGTTCTGTGAACGCGTTGGACTCGCCGGGGTGACCAAATGGTCACCGGAGCTGCGTCGACGGCGAGCTCGGCGACGGCGGAGGTTCGGCCGTGGTGGGAAGGAGGCTACGGTGAGGGAACGAGGGGGAGAAGAGGGGGAAACGGTGGCGTAGCTCACCGCGGTTGCAGTGGGCGTCGAAGCGGGCTCGGGGACGCGCTGGAGACGGCGAATTCGTCGACGACGGTGGTCGGAGCCCGAAGAGGGGAACGGCGACGTGGCGGCGATGCAGGGCTTCCGGGGACTCGTGGAGCGGTGGGGAGGAAGAGGGAGTTGTTGCGGAGCTTCTGAGCTACTCGGGGGAGCGAGGGGTGGCCGGAGACAGTGGCTACGGCGAACGGCGGCGACGGTGTGCTTCGGCCGAGAGCGAGAGAGAGCGAGGGAGAAACGGGGGAGAGTGAGCGAGAGCAGGGGGAGAGGCGTGGCGTCGTCCAGGGCGTCGAGCGAGGAGGGGAGGCCAGGCAAGCAGGCGAGCAGGTGGCGTGGCGCGGTGGCGCGCGCGCGCGCCGGCCACACTCCCCTCCCTCTGTCTGGACGAAGACGACAGAGGAGGGAGGTGGGCTGGGCTGGCTGGGCCAGCCAGCTGGCTGGGCCGCACAGTGGAGGAGCCCAGGTAGGTTTTTCCCCCCTTCTATTTATTTCTGTTTTCTGTTTTATTTAATACTTCTGCAACTGTGTTGAATTAATTAAAATACCTAGGCAACTCCAAATTTCACCAAACTACTCCTCGTCCATAGTTGGATTATTTCCAACATGAAACATTTTAGTTTGGAGATATTTGAGCATTTAAATATTTTATATTATTTTAAATGCCCAAATTCAAATAGTTATGATTTAATTCAAAAACCCTAGGATGGCCTAGAAAAATGTGCACCACTTTTATCAGAGGTTCTGAACCAAGGCTAAAATGATGGACATTTTAGAAGGGCATTTCAGGTTCATTGAAAAATTATTTTAGTAACCCTAGTTGGTTTCAGAGGGGACTGGGGGTTCTGTCATCCCCATTTCAAGTTTCTGATGAAAGAGTAAACATGATGCAACACTCTAATGCATGACTAGCTAGGGTGTGACACCGCCGCGCCCTCCTACTCATCGGGGCATGGCGCTCGCCCAGATGGCCGGGTGTGGGTCGCGCGCTTCAGCGCCATCCATTTTCGGGGCTAGTTGATTCGGCAGGTGAGTTGTTACACACTCCTTAGCGGATTTCGACTTCCATGACCACCGTCCTGCTGTCTTAATCGACCAACACCCTTTGTGGGTTCTAGGTTAGCGCGCAGTTGGGCACCGTAACCCGGCTTCCGGTTCATCCCGCATCGCCAGTTCTGCTTACCAAAAATGGCCCACTTGGAGCACCCGATTCCATGGCACGGCTCACCGAAGCAGCCGTGCCATCCTACCTATTTAAAGTTTGAGAATAGGTCGAGGACGTTGCGTCCCCAATGCCTCTAATCATTGGCTTTACCTGATAGAACTCGTAATGGGCTCCAGCTATCCTGAGGGAAACTTCGGAGGGAACCAGCTACTAGATGGTTCGATTAGTCTTTCGCCCCTATACCCAAGTCAGACGAACGATTTGCACGTCAGTATCGCTTCGAGCCTCCACCAGAGTTTCCTCTGGCTTCGCCCCGCTCAGGCATAGTTCACCATCTTTCGGGTCCCGACAGGC
>NW_025256258.1:0-1857 GCF_018294505.1 Triticum aestivum
CCGGCACCTCGGCAGCAAGTGGCCCCTCCATCAGTTGCACACCCGCCGTTGGCGGTGCCTCGACATTAGCCGAGCTCGACGCCATCACGGTAACTAATTAAGCCTCTCGACTGATGACTTCGTCTCCTTGCCTTTGACTGGGCATCCCTGACGCCCTACATGTTTTCGCAGGGCGCCGCCGACATTCCATGCACTCTCCTGCACTTCGTGGGCGGCGAGTTGATCGATGTCGCCAAGGGCAGAATCGTTCAACCGGGCAACCCCGTGTTCCACGGTAATCCGATGCCACCCACCGCGTATAGGGTTGAACTGGTTCGGGTGCTGCCAGGCTGCGACGAGCTGTTACCTCTGATTTGACCACTTGGGCCAACGAAGATGATGTGATGACCCTCAGCGCCTGCGTAAGCTGGCCCCTGCTTTGGCCGAAGAGCCAAATTCGTTTGGGGGCGAGGGACACCACCCCACAGACAACACCTCCAGTCGTGTCGGCGCCAAGCCATGGCAAGACCGCCGCAACGCTACCGGACATCCCTATGGCACAGGCTCCGAACACGCATATAGCACAGGATCCGGACGACAACGACAACGACGACGGTACATTTACCAACGTTGATAAGTACTTTGCCGAACATGGGTACGGTGACGAATACTTTGGGCCTCCTTCTCAAGAACCCAACCCTGAAAAAGACGACCGCGATCATGCTGGTACCGCGGAGAAACCAAATTGCAATAGGCGTCGTCTGACGTTCAGTTCTCAGGAGACGCCTCCAGCTGCCGACTTCACCAAGCCTCAGATAGCCGAGGTGCGAAATATTATCAGCCCAAGACACTCAAGAAGGCGGTCTGTGAGCAGAACTCGGTCCCATTACTGCAGAAGAAGAAGGGACGGAAAAGAAAGAGTAACAAGGGTGCGAGCCAGCCAGCACCGAGTACGATCCGTGCTCAGGACGGGCCACCTTCACCTAAGGATATCTCGAGGAGGGTGCATGTGGCGGGTATGCCGATGCTACCGACTAATATGCTCAATGCTGCAACCGGTGCTATGCGGAGTCTGCATGACAATGTTCTTTCTTTGGAAAAGCGGCGTCTCAGAGAGAATGATGTGGCATACCCGGTTTTCGTGGCCAAGGTGCCAGAGTGCAAGGGCTTTGTGGATAACGCCATCGGGGGTACGATCGTCCTGCGGTTTGATGACATCTTCGCTATGTTTAAACTTCATCCGCTGCACTACACCTTTGTTCAACTATTTTTGCTAAGTATGGAGATGCAGATCATTAGAGACAAGACCCCGGACATCGTGATAGTCGACCCCTTCTACATGCGTGCCAAGATCTTGGCGGCGTTGGGGACCGGCAAGTCACGAGTTCTTACCTCGAATGCGTCATTCTGGCAAACCCAGATAAGGATAACTTCCTCGTGCCTTACTTTCCCGAGTAAGTCATCCCCTCACCGCCCCGTAACATATGATTTCTTATATTTCCATTGTTTTTTTCCTAACATTCCATGTTTTGTGCAGTGACACATGTTGCACACTCATCCTCTTAAGCCCGAAATATTCCATGGCCACATATTTCGACTCGGACCGTCAGTCGAAGAAAGACTACACAAATATCAAGAAAGTTCTTGATGATGTTCTCCCCGGCTACGCCAAACCTGGAGGCACCTTCACCAGGCCAGTTCGTAGGTACCACAATACGACGTTCTGCTGCGTCAACCAGCCGCCTGGCAGTCATAAGGATGCCTACTGCGCCCTCCATCACATGCGGGCGATCGTACGGGACCATAATCACCTTCTGCTACCAAATAATCTCAAAGATTGGGCCGCGAGCTTGTTGGCAATCCAGGACGCGCACATCA
>NW_025256259.1:0-1857 GCF_018294505.1 Triticum aestivum
GGACCTTCTCTGGAGCAGCTGTTGAATGAACCTTGTCCGAGACACGGCTCTAGAGAGAAGCCAGCGACTCATCTGTGGAAGGATTGTGCTATCATGAAGGCCTTTAAAAACTACAATGGCCCGGGCGGCGGCCCAGGCGCAGGCGGCTCCGGCGCTGGCGGCTCTCATGGCCCGGGTGGCGGGTCAAATTCCGGTCCTCAGAACGGTCAAGGGGGCTTCAATCAACAGTCTGGTCAGGGTCATCAACAGCAACAGGGGGGTTATCAGACCAACCCAAAGCAACTTAGCGGTGGACAGTATCACGTGTTCACCACTAGTTTGTGCAAACGAGACGAGAAGCTTCACAAGAGGGCTGTTAATTCTGTTGAGCCGGCGGTTCCACGCTACTTACGGTGGTCGGAGCAGCCCATAGTGTGGAGTAGGGAGGATCACCCTCCCCGGGTGGATAACCCGGGCCACCTGGCCTTAGTAGTGGCTCCTCAGGTGGGAGGCTATAAATTCACAAAGGTACTCATGGATGGAGGCAGCAGTATCAACATCCTCTATTATGAGACTTTCCGTCGTATGGGGCTAGTTGATAAGAACCTCAGCCAGTCAAATACTATCTTCCATGGTGTGGTACCCGGTAAGTCGGCTCATCCAGTCGGCAAGATCGAATTGGAAGTGGCTTTTGGTGATGAGAACAACTACAGGGTGGAGAAGTTGACCTTTGAGGTGGTCAAGATAAGAAGTCCATACCATGCTATATTCGGACGGCCAGCTTACGCCAAGTTCATGGCACGGCCGTGTTATGTGTACTTACAGCTCAAGATGCCGGGTCACAATGGGACCATTACAGTTCACGGCAGCCGGAAGGTGGCTCTGGAGTGTGAGGAAGGTGACGCGGCTTATGCAGAGTCTGTTTGTGCCACAGAAGAGTTGAAATTTTATAAAGACAATGTTGACCCAACAGATATGACCTCTCTGAAAAAGCCAACCACGGAGAATGAACCAGCAATGAAGTTTAAATCGGCCGATGAGACTAAACTTGTTGATTTTGTTCCAGGTGACTCGTCTCAGCAGTTCAGCATCAGTGCAAATCTGGACCCGAAATAGGAAGGCGCGCTCATCGAGTTCATCCGTGAGAATAGGGACATCTTTGCATGGAAACCTTCTGACATGCCAGGTGTACCTAGAGAACTCGCTGAGCACACTCTCAATGTGGATCCAAAATTTAAGCCGGTCAGACAGTTCCTTCGACGGTTTAACGAAGAGAGGCGGAAGGCTATTGGTGAAGAAGTGGCCCGGCTTTTGGCGGCCGGGTTCATTGTTGAGGTTTTTCACCCAGAGTGGTTGGCTCACCCGGTGCTCGTACTTAGAAAGAACGGCACCTGGCGGATGTGTGTGGACTACACGGACTTGAACAAGGCGTGTCCGGCTGATCCTTTTGCTCTCCCCCGTATCGATCAAATCATTGACGCCACGGCAGGTTGTGCACGCTTAAGTTTCTTGGATGCTTATTCCGGGTATCATCAGATTAAGATGGCAGTTAAGGACCAGGAGAAGACGGCGTTCATCACTCCCTTTGGAGCCTTCTGCTATGTGTCTATGCCCTTTGGACTCAAGTGTGCACAGGCGACTTACCAGCGTTGTGTGCAGAATTGCCTTCATAAGCAGATCGGGCGCAATGTTCACGCTTACGTGGACGACATTGTGGTTAAATCCATCAAGGAGGAAACCCTGATAGATGACTTAAGGGAAACCTTCGACAATCTCCGGGTCTATAAGATGATGCTTAACCCGGCCAAATGTGTTTTTGGTGTTCCTGCAGGCAAACTATTGGGCTTCTTGGTTTCTGACAGGGGCATTGAGGCTAAC
>NW_025256260.1:0-1856 GCF_018294505.1 Triticum aestivum
ATTGACTCCCTACCAAAAGTTGTGTTTATACTCAAAGGCTTATGCATGCTTTCTAAAAAATATGTTGCACAATCACTGTAATTATGGTGTTATGTGAGTTAGAAGATTTCAAAAGTGCATCAATTGAGAATTACACATATTTATACATCGGACAGGGAAGCATGTACTTGATATTTCCTGCTGAAATTCAGCATTTTCTATCGGAGGTCTAAATTTTCATATGCCAGACTTTTAAGTTAGATGGTGTGTATTATAATGATTTTTTATTGGATGTTGTGCTGTATATTTGGGTCTATGTAATATTTGTTAGGAAATTCCATAATGTATTAAGGTTCTGGTTGCAGCATCTTGGAATATTTGTTTAAAGGTAACAAAATGCTCCATCTGTTGTCTTTAATTAATGGTTAATAACAATGAAAATGCTTTGTGAGATGATTGGTCTTAAGCATAAAAGTCATGTAGGGTGCTATCTACCTTGTGTAATATAGTGCACAATAAAGAGTACTATGTTTCTGTACCACTTTCTTTATTTTGTGCATCGCGTGTCTTTCTATGTATACATTATCGAATTACATTTTGTATCGAAGAATATTTTGTGTGATATGGATTTCAATTATGTTTACACGTAAAACTTGATATGCATTATGTTTATATATGCACACGGTAAAAATATTTAAAAGCCCGTGGCAACGCACGGGCCTTCTACTAGTGATTGGTAACATTGCACATTTTTTTCAGAGCGTGGTTACGTTGCCTTGAAAACCAGGCGCTACTTTCCTTAAAGAAACAGCAAGTGCTAAATGCGCTATAAATATACTGGCTGGAAGGTAGAAGCTGCAGTTTGGAAAATGGAGGGTGCAATCATCAGCTTGACCGAGGGCGCCGTGCGAGGCCTCCTGTGCAAGCTCGGCGGCCTCCTCGCGCAGGAGAGCTGGCCGGTGCAGCGCCTCCACGGCGAGGTCCAGTACATCAAGGACGAGCTCGAGAGCATGACCGCCTTCCTCCGTAGTCTGGCCGAATCGTCCGACGGCCACGACGACCAGGTCCGGGTCTGGGTGAAGCAGGTGAGGGAGATCGCCTACGACGCCGAGGACTGCATCGACGACTACGTCCGCGGCCGCCAGCCGTTCGACAGGGACGGCGGCGCCGTCATGGCGTCCCTCCGCCACTTTGTCCGTCTGCTCGCCACGCTAGGATCAGGCGGTGGTGGTCGCCGTCACCGGCGCATAGCGGCCCAGCTCCAAGAACCGAAGACTCGCGCCAGGGACGCCGGCGAGCGGCGTTCCAGGTACGGGGTGCTGCCGCCAAAGACGGCGCTCGGGCGTGCCAGCAGCCACGCGTCCAGCTCCGGCGTCTCCGGCCGCCTGGACCCGCGGCTGCACGCCCTCTTCACCGAGGAGGCGCAGCTGGTGGGCATCGACGGGCCGAGGGACGAGCTCGTGGGCTGGCTGATGGAGGACGACGCGCGGCTCCGGGTGCTCGCCGTCGTCGGGTTCGGTGGGCTCGGCAAGACCACGCTGGCGAGGATGGTGTGCGAGAACCCACGGGTGAAGAGCGCTGACTTTCAGTGCTCCCCGTTGCTCATCGTGTCGCAGACGCTAAACGTCAGGGCGCTGTTCCTGCACATGCTCAGGGAACTGACCCAGCGGCCGCGCCTGGCTGCCGGCGACGATACCATGGATGATAGCTTGCACGGGGCGGAGAGCTGGGAAACGGCGCTGCTGGCCAACAAGCTCAAACTTTACCTGCAAGACAAAAGGTACGTACATCCGCATCAGTGGACCGAGACCAAGTCACGCACTATTGGGCATTAAGGCCCTGCTTGGAATGTCGTTTTTCAGCCCATTACACCTGTA
>NW_025256261.1:0-1856 GCF_018294505.1 Triticum aestivum
ATAAAATATATATTAGAATGAAAAATATATGAAATAGTTGAAATTAAAATTTGGTTCATGCATAAGACGTGTCATATAAATTAAAATGAAAACATTACTTCTACGGTTCTTGTCAATGCTGTCTTTCACACTACCTAACACAACTAAATGTGAGTGTGACTGTACACTATATTCTTCGAAAATTTCCTAATGGAAAGAAAATTGTGTTAGATAGGCAGAGAGGATTAATGTATGACAAACACTCCATTCATTTTTCAATAGAAAGTGGAATAACTGAAGTATGTGCTCTTCCATGCTTAAAAAATCCATAATATAAGAAAGGTAGGATGATAAGTCGATTGACAATCAAATAATGCTTAGGCTATGCAATATAGTTACTTATCAGGAATAGCATAAATAATTGGAAAGTTAAAACATCAAAGAAGAAAAATGCCCAAATGGTGCAACCTTGGACCAAAATTATCCATTGAAAATCATGAAGAACCTAACAATGAACTGAGCGCAGATATTTTGTAGGAAATTTTCCATGATTGTAATGTAGATATATTAGACTGAATGTATACTACATAAAACAATGTGAATGAACTACGCACTGCTCTTTTTTTTTTGTCCCAATCTTTCTAAATAAGTAAAGAGGACTCATTAGCAATGACTTACAAATTTTCAGTCAATTAAACAATTCAACTCATTTGAACAAAGTAAACAAAAGGGAAATGAATAAAGGGCATTAGTGGACCAGAAATTATGACAGTATTGTACATTAATTAGAAATTGTGACAACTCATAACGATACTCTTATAAAGCTTGAATATATATTGTAATTAATCATGTACAACCATTCACACCAATTGATGGTTTTAATGCCCTCCCCTGGTCAACCGCAATAAAAAAAATGGCCTCCACAGTTCTTGGATGAATCAAGAAAGGACGGTTGCTCATGTCAAAGAAGGAAAAAAAAAGAAAGGACAATTGCTTAACAAAGTTCAGTAGGCTTTTTATTAACATGTATCCCATCCATCATCGTCACAAGGATGTTGTTTCCTTTGACCACAAGAGGTAAGTTTAATCGAAACCATCTTCTGTCTTCTTATACCCATCACATTGCAGTCCTATAAACAAGGGGAAATCCCCTCCTATATAAGCTAAGAGAAGAAGTGTTAGGAGCTGCCATGGGTATGAGATCATGGAGGTGTCACTAAGTGTCATATGGTAGCGATAGGTAGACACTTTGTGTTGTACAAATTTAAGAAATATTGAACAAAGATTTGAGTTGTCCCATTGTAAGAGTGGCAATCTCTCAAGATTTTGAATGTCCTCGAGAGTGTGGTTAGTGTAGCCACCACTCGATAGTTGTACCAATTCAGAGTGGAAGGAGCCCCCGGTTTTTCAACATAACATGCCTGAGATGCTTTGATATTAATAATTTAGCATAACTGATAGATGATTATATAGGGAAGAACTGAATTTTTTTCCGAAATGATTATATGGAACTTTACCAAGATATATACTGGAGAACATGCATATCTCTGGCCTACATAGAGGACAAAACATAGTTAGCACAATGCAATGTACACTACACTTAATTAGACATGCATTTTAAGGAAAACATCATGGAGAAACATTACGTTGCAATCTTCCATCAGTTGGTCCGAAGATGCAACCCAAGCTGATGTACACCTTGGACATGCTCAAGTCAGAGGAGATGGCGATCCCAATCACCAACGAAACCATCATCCCTTGTGGCCAACAGTGCACCTTACCCATGCACAGTGAAACTGCGAGGATCATGCTCCAGAAGAAGCAGACAATCAATCCAAGCTACTTTGCTATCACATATTGATACAAGTTTACTCAAC
>NW_025256262.1:0-1856 GCF_018294505.1 Triticum aestivum
GTGACGACTTCATGAAGACACAATGATGGAGATCATGATGATGGAGATCATGGTGTCATGCCGGTGACAAAGATGATCATGGTGCCCCGAAGATAGAGATCAAAGGAGCATAATGATATTGGCCATATCATATCACTATTTGATTGCATGTGATGTTTATCATGTTTTTGCATCTTATTTGCTTAGAACGACGGTAGCAAGTAGGATGATCCCTTATAATAATTTCAAGAAAGTGTTCACCCTAACTGTGCACCGTTGCGAAGGTTCGTCGTTTCGAAGCACCACGTGATGATCGGGTGTGATAGATTCTTACGTTCGAATACAACGGGTGTTGACGAGCCTAGCATGTACAGACATGGCCTCGAAACACACGCAATACACTTAGGTTGACTTGACGAGCCTAGCATGTACAGACATGGCCTCGGAACACGGAGGACCGAAAGGTCGAGCATGAGTCGTATAGAAGATACGATCAACATGGAGATGTCCACCGATCTTGACTAGTCCGTCTCACGTGATGATCGGACACGGCCTAGTTGAACTCGGATCATATTTCACTTAGATGACTAGAGGGATGTCTATCTGAGTGGGAGTTCATAATCAGATGAACTTCATTATCATGAACATAGTCAAATAGGTATTTGCAAATTATGTCATAGCTTGCGCTTTAGTTCTACTGATTAAGATATGTTCCTAGAGAAAATTTAGTTGAAAGTTGGTAGTAGCAATTATGCGGACTGGGTCCGTAAACTGGGGATTGTCCTCATTACTACACAGAAGGCTTATGTCCTTAATGCACCGCTCGGTGTGCTGAACCTCAGCGTCGTCTGTAGATGTTACGAAACATCTGACATACACATTTTGATGACTACGTGATAGTTCAATGCGTAATGCTAACGGTTTAGAATTGTGGCACAAGAGACGTTTTTGAAACGTCGCAGAACATGTGAGATGTTCCGAAGACTGAAATTGGGATTTCAGACTAGTGCCCACGTCAAGAGGTATGAGACCTCTGACAAGTTTCTTAAGCCTGCAAACTAAGGGAGAAAAGCTCAATTGTTGAGCGTGTGCTCAGATTGTCTGAGTACCACAATCGCTTGAATCGAGTGGGAGTTAATCTCCCAGATGAGATAGTGATAGTTCTCCATAGTCACTGCCACCAAGCTAGTAGAGCTTCGTGATGAACTATAAATATCAAGGATAGATGATGATCCTTGAGCAACTCGCGATGTTTGACACCGCGAAAGTAGAAATCAAAAAGGAGCATCAATTGTTGATGGTTAGTAAAACCACTAGTTTCTAGAAGGGCAAGGAAAAAAAGGGATACTTCATGAAACAGCAAGTCGTTTGCTGCTCTAGTGAAGAATCCCAAGGTTGAACCCAAACCCGAGACTAAGTGCTTCTGTAATGAGAGGAACGGTCACTAAAGCAGTACTACCCTAGATACTTGGTAGATGAGAAGGCAGGCAAGGTCGACAGAAGTATATTGGATATACGTTATATGAATGTGTACTTTACTAGTACTCCTAGCAGCACCAGGGTATTAGATACTGGTTCGGTTGCTAAGTGTTAGTAACTCGAAATAAAAGTTGCGGAATAAATGGAGACTAGCTAAAGGTGAGATGACGATATGTGTTGGAAGTGTTTCCAAGGTTGATGTGATCAAGCATCGCATGCTCCCTCTACCATCGAGATTTGGTGTTTGCGTTGAACATGATTGGATTATGTTTACCGCAAAACGGTTATTCATTTAAGGAGAATAATGGTTACTCTGTTTATTTGAATAATACCTTCAATGGTCTTGCACCTAAAATGAATCTCGATCGTATTGATACACATGTTCGTGCCAAAAGATA
>NW_025256263.1:0-1856 GCF_018294505.1 Triticum aestivum
TTTAAAGAATACTTCATCTATTTCCCTCCTTTCATTCATAAACATATCATTTTCATGGTCTAGCAAATATTTTTCTAAAGGATCACTAGGAGGTACGGCAATAGAAGCAAGACCAATAATTTCATCCTTACTAGGTAATTATTCTTCATGGTGTTGTCTACTAAATTTAGAGAAATTAAATTCATGAGACATATCATCTAAACCGATAGTAACAACATCCTTTTTGCAATCTATCTTAGCATTAACAGTGTTTAAGAATGGTCTACCAAATATAATGGGACAAAAGCTATCTTGTGGGGAACCAAGAACAAGAAAATCAGCAGGATATTTAGTTTTCCCACAGAAGACTTCAACATCTCTAACAATTCCCATTGGTGAAATAGTATCTCTATTGGCAAGTTTAATTGTGACATCAATATCTTCTATCTCAGCAGGTGCAATATCATGCATAACTTCGTTGTATAAGTTGTAAGGTATTGCACTAGCACTAGCACCCATATAACATAAGCCATGATAACAATGATCTCCTATTTTAACAGAAATAACAGGCATGCCTACCATAGATCTGTTTTTTATCTTTAGCACTAGGTTTAGCAATTCTAGCAGTCTCATCAAGGAAATGAATAACATGCCCATCAATATTATCAGACAAGAGATCATTAACAATAGCAATATTAGATTCAACTTTAACAATACCAATATTGCTTTTATGAACCACACTTGAAGCTTTAGAATGATCCTTTATCCTAACAGGGAAAGGTGGTTTCTCAACATAAGAAGTAGGAACAATAGGATCATTATAAGTGATAGTCTTTTCTGCAACTTCAATAGGTGCAACTACTTTTACTTCTATGGGAGGATAATATTTAAACCACTTCTCCTTGGGGAGATCAACATAAGTAGCAAAAGATTCACAGAAAGAAGCTACTATCTCAGAGTCAAGTCCATATTTGGTGCTAAATTTATGGAAAACATCGGTATCCATAAAAGATTTAACAAAATCAAACTTAGGTGTCATACCTGACTCCTTACCTTCGTCGAGGTCCCAATCTTCAGAGTTGCGTTTAATTCTTTCCAATAAATTCCATTTGAATTCAATAGTCTTCGTCATAAAAGAGCCAGCACAAGAAGTATCGAGCATGGTGTGATTGTTATCAGAAAGTCGAGCATATAAATTTTGAATAATCATCTCTCTTGAGAGCTCATGATTGGGGCATGAATATAACATTGATTTAAGCCTCTCCCAAGATTGAGCGATGCTTTCTCCTTCGCGAGGCCAAAAATTATATATATAATTGCGATCACGATGAAGAAGATGCATAGGGTAAACATCTGATGAAATTCCAATTTCAATCGTTTGTAGTTACATGACCCCGTATCATCACATAGCCTATACCATGTCAATGAATCTTCCTTCAAAGATAAAGGGAAGACATTCTTCTTAACAACATCTCTGGGTAAACCTACAAGCTTAAATAATCCACAAACTTCCTCAACTTATATTAGGTGCTCATCAGGATGCATTGTTCCATCTCTTGCAAAAGGATAAGCTAGCAGTTTCTTATCATGCCCGAAGGAATTTCAAAGCAGACATTTTCATTTTCAGTAGGTTCAGTAGGTTGAGGAGCAACTCTTTGCTCTACTGGTCGGGGGTGAAGATACCCCGAACAAGCCCCTCAGAGGATTACTTTCCATAGTAACAAGTGACAGTAAATTTTAGCACACTATATAAATTTTCCTTGCAAAATTCCACCTACCAAAGGCGCTTCAATCCCCGGCAATGGCGCCATAAAAGAGTCTTGATGACCCACAATTATAGGGGATCTATCGTAGTCCTTTCGATAAGTAAGAGTGTC
>NW_025256264.1:0-1856 GCF_018294505.1 Triticum aestivum
GAAGCTGTCTAAATCTCTGTCTTGTGTTGCGTCTTTCGATTCCGCTCAACCCCTCTCAAGCTACCACATAGATGCGTTGGCCTCACGACTAAGTCCTCATCCTAGGACATCTGCCGTGACAATTCCACGACAGTTGGCGCCCACCGTGGGGCACGCGCACGGTGATGTTGAGTTCTTGAAGGGATCTTTCTTAAGGTTTCGGGAAGCTTGTGATTGGTCAGATGAAGAAAAGATGGTTTGATTATCAAAATCATGATTAAATTTGGAGTTTACAGTGCGAAGTTTTGAGATCAAGAGGATAAAGGGTTCTACTATTTGAGTCGTCAGATGTGACGAGATCCGTCTAAACCGCAGCTTCGCCAAATCCGAGATGAAAAGGGTTAATCTGTGGTACATATATGGACAAACCGATCCAAGGTTACAGCCGGATCCGCCCGAATTCCCCTACTCCTCCTCGCCTCCCGCCTCCTTCGAGTCCTGAGAAGACCACCAACTACTCCCTCCGTTCCTAAATAATTGTCTTTCTAGAGATTTCAACAAGTGACTACATACAGAGCAAAATGAATGAATCTACACTCTAAAACATGTCTACATACATCTGTATGTTGTAGTCCATTTGAGATGGCTAGAAAGACAATTATTTTGGAACGGAGGGAGTATTACGCAATTTTTGGTACAGCCTACTGTCCTTATGATATTAAAAGGTTTTGCTGCCGCCGATTCCAACAACTCATCGTCAATTGAGAAATAGTACTATAATGCTACTGCTCCTCACGTGGTGGTCAAGGCTGATCCACAGGATTAAATTGTTTTCTTCTTCTCCTGTTGCACTATACGCGATGCTAGTACCAATTCACATATTTTTTTTGGGGTTTCAAAACACTGCCTACTATCGGAAACACCAAGGCAAGATTCCAGTGTACAAATGATTGAACGAGTCGGCCAACCAACTACGACCCGGATTCGTATTGCCTTCAAACCAGCTCCGCCTCTGGGTCGCGTCAGTCGTCCTTTCTGAACCGGCCACTGCTATGCCGAGTCAACGTCAGAGCCTCGCCTTGGCTTTGCTCCTCAGCCGTGGTGCCACATCAGTCTGTTTCAGCCATGGATTTCGAGCCGCTACTGCACTCGCCTCGCCACCTCTATCGCGGTCGTCTCTGAGCCGCGTCGAATCGTCCCCTGCCGGAGCTCCGCTGTTAAACCGCCTTGTTTGCAGTATTGGCACAGCCATCCGCAAGTCACTGTTGAGATCGCGTTGTCTTTGTCGACCCGCGTCGCTTCCTATAAGGTGCCTCCGCCCTCACACGACGAGCCGGTCGCACCCCGGGCCGCCTTTGTAGCTGCTTCTGCCGCCTCGCGCCACTGCGCGCCCCGTCCGTGCAACTCGCCCTACTCTACAAGCCTCTCCGCGCCCAAGTCCTCCGGTTTCCTGCGGCCTTTGAGTACCTCTGCTCTACCAAGACGCGACGCCTCCAAGCTCGCGACCGCTGGCCTGTTTTTAAACGCCGCTTTAAGTCGGCCTTACCAAGCCGTCTGAATCCACCGCTGCTGCAACAAATAGAGCAGCAAGGGAGCTGCAGGGGCAATAGCCCGACGTAGTGAGGCTGTTACGCCATGGCATTACGCTGCGTCAAGTCACCAGAGGAAAAAGGCATAAAAAAGGGAGGGAGCCACTACGAGAAGGAAGCACGAGCGTGGACTCCTCGAACCGGCGACGACTCAGAAGCGGAGATGGGCGCGGGCTCTGCTGTTGTTGTGCCTGCGAGTCGGCCACCGTCGACCGGCTGTCTTCATGGCCCGGCCGCCTCGCTCCACCTCCATTCAAGAGCTGCCGCCCACCGTGCCGCTCTGTCGTC
>NW_025256265.1:0-1856 GCF_018294505.1 Triticum aestivum
TTTTTTTAGGAAATGGATCGTCGTTGCTGACTGTGCACGCATAGGAAATGTTTCTTTTTTTTTGGCGAAAATTGTCATTGTATGTTTTGACCACGCACACGCGACAAAAGCATGAATGCGTGCAATTACCGACGCGTCATGCATGCATTCAAGTAATCGATTACTACCGAGGAGACGCGCCAGCCAAACAGTACTACTACTCCCCGTGATGCAATGCAACCTCCCCAGCAGCGCAGCGTGATGGACGGATGGATTGACTCATTGAGAAACAATAATTATAATTACTACTACTCCATAAATACTACTCCTCTCCTCTACACCGCCTCCTTGTCATAGTTTTCGCCACTCAACCAATTTTGCACAATTTCTATGTGTGGGCTGGGCACACAGAAAAATAAATAGTGGACGTATAAAGTTACTGCTCCCTCCGTCCAAGTCCAAAGGAATGAATGTATTTTAGTTCTAAAAACGTCCATTTGTATCCATTTCTACGACAAGTATTTCCGGACGAACAAAAGGAATACATGGGTACAGTTCTGCTCCGAGCTAGCTAAATTGAATCAAAATACTGTGTCCTCAAAACAACAAGCGGAGAGGAGGCAACGGAGATCAATAGACTCTTCATCACCAACAAAGCCTCCAATTCAGATCAACAACAACAACAACATAAGTCTTCTTCTTCTTCTTCTTCTTCTTCTTCTTCTTCTTCTCTACCTTGAACCAGGATAACAACAATTTCACTACAGATCATAAAAGCAAAATTTCTACCAAAAGCAAGGCACAATGTTTGCCGAGGACAACTGATTTGCATTGAGTAGTACAAAACATGAAGACATAAATTCTATAAATATAGCCAAGTAGTTCATATCAGCAAGTTTAAGAATAAGTGTTACAGGAGATGTTGTATCTGCTCATAAACACAATGTGACAGCAGACAATTGGAAACGATGCTCTGGAAACATCGATATCTACGATACCTTATAGATAATCAGTATTGATAACTCTACTTTCTCTTTCCAAGTTCTGAGGCAAAGCTAATGCAATTAGTAGTGGACAATACTTGACAGGCTTCATCAACCTGATGATAATACGAAAGATCTATAAATAATATTAGAATTAGCTCATGAACTTAGGCACTATACAAAATTCGGATAGATGGCATACTGATTGTTCTTCTATTAAGTTAAATAAAAGGCTGAAGATTGTTCTTGTAAGCTTATCAAAGAGGAAATACGGTGGTCTGAATGCTATATCCTAAGAAGGAACGGTCAACTCTTATGGTACTCCCTCTGTCCCAAAACTGATTCTAGGGAGCTTAGCATCATTGAAGACAAGGAGTTCAATAGTTTATATCAACCAAAATGTGCATTTCATTTACAGTTGAACACCCTGGATGCATTTATGCGAGTGTGGCAGATGACCTGAATCGCTAATGTCGGCTGCTGGTTGCTGGTTCAACTGGCAACCAGTCGATGTCCAAGTAGGCTGATGCTGTTCTAGTTGGAGATGGCATCTTCATCGTTGTATGGGCAGCAGTCTTCAGGTCTTAAATTTCATTAACTGTTGCAAAATAAAAAACCTACTGTCATTTCCAAAGGGAAACAAAAACCCACTAAACAAAAAAGAAAGTACTTTCAGCAAGAGAGTTGACATAGCCAGACACACGCGTACTGCTCATCAATTAAATATGAAAAGAACATTTAATGTGAATAAGCTGGTGTGGTATAGATCTGTTCACTGTTCATATCTATCTATACTTGAAAGTAAGTTCCGCGGATAGCATGGTACACTTTTTAGACTGAAATAATATAGCCATCAACGTTTTGCCAAATTCAGAAATCATTCCCTGAAACTAC
>NW_025256266.1:0-1856 GCF_018294505.1 Triticum aestivum
TGTGTGTGTGTGTTTGTGTTGGCTGTGTGCATCTTAGCTATGCAGAGGCCGGGTGTGTGCTCTTTGTGTTTGTATCCCCTTGATGCTCCATATTGAGCTAATAAAATCCACCCTTTGTCGAAAAAAAGTACAGTAGCGAGGGCATTATATTTAGTTTACATTTTTAGAGATATCTATATTATGTGATACAAATAATACAATCATATGTATAGAGACCAGAAATTTCTATGAAAACATCTATAATTATTGGTTCCGTTTCACTAGCAAAAAACACCATAATAATGTCAGTATGTTCTTCTTTGTAAAGTTATAAAGCTTAGATATGCCGCTGGACGATAGGTTGTTGTGCGCCTATTATTTCTTGGTAGGTAAAATTGTACTACTGCTTTATTGATCCATATTGAAAAGAGAAATGCTAGCTTCTGACCACAAGGACAAACACAACTAATGCCTTTAATTAGAGTGCAAAATTAACTCTATTTACCAACATCGCGTTAGCCAAGTCATCTTCTGGATCTTGATCAATCTAATAGCTTTTTTTGGAGAATATGCAGGAGAACTGCATGCATATTGGAATTCACATTTACAAGGAGTTTGAAATCTTTGAGGAGACCTAATACCCCTCGAAAAGTCAACTTGACAACAGTCAGGTCAACAGTTTATTGTCGACTGAGCGAACGAACTAAGCGAGTGCGCACTGTTTGGGTCGACCCAGCCGAGGCTAATGGCACTAAACAAGAGCCATCGCTAGACTTGTCATAAAAATGTATAAAATTTGAAGTCTCCCGAGCACAACTTTGCACTTTATCATCTGAGTCTGCTTTCTTTTCTCCTAGATTGCGCTGCTGCAGAGGTGGGCCATGGCTCGAGAATAATCATATACAAATGCTAACGATAGGATCAGTTTTTATTTGGGCCAGCGATGAAAAGTCCTTTTTGTTTACCCTAACAACAAAAAGTATATTTTCACTTGGGGTGGCAACGATAGGGTACTGCTTTTGAAATTTTTGGTTTCCTGCCTATAGTTTCAGAATTTCATAAAGAACAAAAACAATCATGCTTTCCTCCATCAAATGCATCCGGACTTAGATAAAACCCCACATCCTGAAGGAAGACGCCATACCTTCCTGGGCTGCCTGCTCACCGCCCACACACACACGACATCAAATATATATTTTGCTTGTCTAAAAAAACATATATTTTTTTACTTTCACCACCAACCCTCTCTCTTCGGCCTTCTCTTCCTCCAAGCTTCTTCTCCTGCATCTTAACCCTCTCTCATTTCCCGCACTTCATTTTTTACACCCCATAATCTTGTTTTGATATTTCCACCTACATGCTTGATTGTGTGGTTTCTTTGGATGGCAAGGCGCCTATAAGTGTGTTGTACATGCCTACACGAAGCCCCAACGGGTTGTGCCCCCTTCTCCTCCAGCATAACATGTTCATCTTCGGTACCGTGAAAAAGTGTCGTTGGCACCATGAGCGAGCTATCCATCTCTAGCGCAAACTTGCTCGAGGATATTGTGCAAATGGAATTGGCTACTAATCTTGCAGGTTCTGATGTACTCAAGCACATCCTCAGCTCCCCCGTTGTTGCAATGCAAGGTATGAGTCATGTTGAAGTACAAACCGTGGTAGCCGTGGGGTGTTGGTATCTCTGGTGGCTTCAAAGACAACTATCCATGATGAGAGGGTACCGTCGGCTGGCCGCTGGCCGGTCTCGATGCATGCTATAACAGCTAATGCAGCTTCATTAAGCAGACATAATGCCTCGGTAACAAACCAAAGATGTCCCAAGATACTCCCATAGTACTTCAAGTTAAGTGTGTGGACGCTTCCTTTTATGTTGACTT
>NW_025256267.1:0-1856 GCF_018294505.1 Triticum aestivum
AAAAAAACTCATTTTGGGCATTCAAAAAATGGAAAATGAATTTTTCGTCCAAAGAAAATGAAAACTCCCTTAGGCAACATTGTTTGCCATTCCAATATGCACCCTTGTGCACAATATGAGATCATCTCAACAAACTATTCCATGAATGTGGCTATAAGATTGATCATTTGACTTGAAAGCCTTGAATCTTGACACATGATAGCTCTTTTTTTAGAACACTTTTTTAAAATAATTGCCGTATTACAGGTTTATTATTTTTACTGGTAACTTGGTCACATGTAATGACACAATGCGAAGGTTTTCCAATTTTTTTATATTTTTTGAATTTTTTATACCCGTTTCAAAATGCGGTCAAAACGGCGGGCTTGCCGTTCCTAGCTAGTGGTAGAATATTGGAAAACTTTTGATGTTTCTCTGATTAAATAGATATTGATGTATCTAGAAATGATTTTTGAAAAAAAATAAAGAGTAAACTACGGGGTAGCTGCAGTTCAAATTTGACCCGCTTCCATCTGAATTGCCAGAAATTTGTCATTTTCACCAGAGGTGGGTAGAAACTTTTGACACCCAACTATTTGGTCAATTATGCATTAAATATGTCCTAATATATTATAAAATTGACTTGATCCAATTTTGCAATAAATATATTGTAGATCCTTCACAAAAAAAACTCATTTTGGGCATTCAAAAGATGGAAAATGAATTTTTCGTCCAAAGAACATGAAAACTCCCTTAGGCAACATTGTTTGCCATTCCAATATGCACCCTTGTGCACAATATGAGATCAGCTGAACAAACTATTCCATGAATGTGGCTATAAGATTGATCATTTGACTTGAAAGCCTTTAATCTTGACACATGATACCTCTTTTTTTAGAACACTTTTTAAAAATAATTGACGTATTACAAGTTTATTATTTTTACTGGTAACTTGGTCACATGTAATGACACAATGCGAAGGTTTTCCAATTTTTTATTTTTTTGAATTTTTTATACCCGTTTCAAAATGCGGTCAAAACGGCGGGCATGCCGTTCCTATCTAGTGGTTGAATATTGGAAAACTTTTGATGTTTCTATGATTAAATAGATATTGATGTATCTAGAAATGATTTTTGAAAAAAAATAAAGAGTAAACTACGGGGTAGCTGCAGTTCAAATTTGACACGCTTCCATCGGAATTGCCAGAAATTTGTCTTTTTCACCAGAGGTGGGTAGAAACTTTTGACACCCAACTATTTGGTCAATTATGCATTAAATATGTCCTAATATATTATGAAATTGATTTGATCCAATTTTGAAACAAATATATGGTAGATCCTTTACAAAAAAACTCATTTTGGGCATTCAAAAAATGGAAAATGAATTTTTCGTCCAAAGAAAATGAAAACTCCCTTAGGCAACATTGTTTGCCATTCCAATATGCACCCTTGTGCACAATATGAGATCATCTCAACAAACTATTCCATGAATGTGGCTATAAGATTGATCATTTGACTTGAAAGCCTTGAATCTTGACACATGATAGCTCTTTTTTTAGAACACTTTTTTAAAATAATTGCCGTATTACAGGTTTATTATTTTTACTGGTAACTTGGTCACATGTAATGACACAATGCGAAGGTTTTCCAATTTTTTTATATTTTTTGAATTTTTTATACCCGTTTCAAAATGCGGTCAAAACGGCGGGCTTGCCGTTCCTAGCTAGTGGTAGAATATTGGAAAACTTTTGATGTTTCTCTGATTAAATAGATATTGATGTATCTAGAAATGATTTTTGAAAAAAAATAAAGAGTAAACTACGGGGTAGCTGCAGTTCAAATTTGACCCGCTTCCATCTGAATTGCCAGAAATTTGTC
>NW_025256268.1:0-1856 GCF_018294505.1 Triticum aestivum
GGGGGGGGGGCGGCGCCCCCCTTTCCTCTTTCCCTCCCCCAAGTCCTAATCCAACTAGAAAAAGGGGGGAGTCCTACTCCCGATGGGAGCAGGACTCCTCCGGCGCGCCTCCTCCTAGGGCCGGCCGCACCCCCCTTTCTCCTTTATATACGGGGGCAGGGGGGCACCCTAGACACACAATTTGATCTACGGATCGTTCCTTAGCCGTGTGCGGTGCCCCCTTCCACCATATTCCACCTTGGTCATATCGTCGCGGAGTTTAGGCGAAGCCCTGCGCCGGTAGAACATCATCATCGTCACCACACTGTTGTGCTGACGGAATTCATCCCCGACGCTTTGCTGGATCGGAGCCCGGGGAACGTCATCGAGCTGAACGTGTGCTGAACACGGAGGTGCCGTACGTTCGGTGCTTGGATCGGTCGGATCGTGAAGACGTACGACTACATCAACCATGTTGTCATAACGCTTCTGCTTACGGTCTACGAGGGTACGTGGACAATACTCTCCCCTCTCGTTGCTATGCCGTCACCATGATCTTGCGTGTGCGTAGGAAATTTTTTAAAATTACTACGTTCCGCAACAGTGGCATCAGAGCCTGGTTTTATGCGTAGATGTCATATGCATGAGTAGAACACAAGTGAGTTGTGGGCGATACAAGTCATACTGCTTACCAGCATGTCATACTTTGGTTCGGCGGTATTGTGAGATGAAGCGGCCCGGACCGACATTACGCGTACGCTTACGCGAGACTGGTTTCACCGTTACAAGCACTCGTGCTTAAACATGGCTGGCGGGTGTCTGTCTCTCTCACTTTAGCTGAATCGAGTGTGGCTACGCCCGGTCCTTGCGAAGGTTAAAACATCACTAACTTGACGAACTATCGTTGTGGTTTTGATGCGTAGGTAAGAACGGTTCTTTCTAAGCCCGTAGCAGCCACGTAAAACTTGCAACAACAAAGTAGAGGACGTCTAACTTGTTTTTGCAGGGCATGTTGTGATGTGATATGGTCAAGACGTGATGCTATATTTTATTGTATGAGATGATCATGTTTTGTAACCGAAGTTATCGGCAACTCGCAGGAGCCATATGGTTGTCGCTTTATTGTATGAAATGCAAACGCCCTGTAATTGCTTTACTTTATCACTAAGCGGTAGCGATAGTCGTAGAAGGAATAGATGGCGTAAACGACAACGATGCTACGATGGAGATCAAGGTGTCGCGCCGGTGATGATGGTGATCACGACGGTGCTTCGGAGATGGAGATCACAAGCACAAGATGATGATGGCCATATCATATCACTTATATTGATTGCATGTGATGTTTATCCTTTATGCATCTTATCTTTCTTTGATTGACGGTAGCATTTTAAGATGATCTCTCACTAAAAATTATCAATAAGTGTTCTCCCTGAGTATGCACCGTTGCCAAAGTTTGTCGTGCCCAGACACCACGTGATGATCGGGTGTGATAAGCTCTACGTCCTTCTACAACGGGTGCAAGCCAGTTTTGCACACGCAGAATACTCAGGTTAAACTTGACGAGCCTAGCATATGCAGATGTGGCCTCGGAACACGGAGACCGAAAGGTCGAGCGTGAATCATATAGTAGATATGATCAACATAGTGATGTTCACCATTGAAAACTACTCCATCTCACGTGATGATCGGTTATGGTTTAGTTGATTTGGATCACGTGATCACTTAGATGACTCGAGAGATGTCTGTCTAAGTGCGAGTTCTTAAGTAATATGATTAATTGAACTTAAATTTATCATGAACTTAGTACCTGATAGTATTTTGCTTGTCTATGTTTGTTGTAGATAGATGGCTCGTGCTGTTGTTCCGTTGAATTTTAA
>NW_025256269.1:0-1856 GCF_018294505.1 Triticum aestivum
GAGAAGACGGTGTCAACTTGCTGGAAGAGTCCCGACTGTTAGCATGCGGCCGGTCTGCCATCTACCAGCAGAGTCTACGCCACTAACACAACAAGAGGGTCAGGCCGCATTCTTTTCGCGAGGGTGACCATGTGCTCCGCCTAATCCAATGATCAGCCAAACAGCACCAGCTCGCGGCTCCTTGGGAAGGCCCCTTCATCATCAGCAAGGCCCTGGGCGATGACTTGTACTACCTCATCGACGCCCAGAAGCCCAGGGCGCGCAAGCGATGCACAACCGGCGAAGAGACGGAGCGGCCATGCAATGCACATCTTCTCCGCCCATTTTACATCTTATTCGAGTGTATGTACCACGCCAACTTTTGCACTAAGTAAAAGACCTCGGGTCCTCTGAGGTGCACTCGGGGGCTACCTTTTTATCTATGAGTTAGGCTTATGCTCTGCTTTGAGTTTTTTCTATTCCTGCCCCGTGCAGGTTCCGGTCAGCCGGCCCCGGGGCTCGTTGCCTTGGCCTAAGTTTGCGCCAGTCCGAGCCGACTACTAGTGTGCCGACGCCAAAGCCCTCTCTTTGCTCCAAGTCACAGCTCGCGGCGCGACTATCTGACTGGCGAAGAGCTAAAGGCCAGAAATGATGTCCACATGAAAACCGACTAAGGAAAACGCTACCTTAGGCCTAGCCGGCTCCTCACCTCTCTAGTCTAGCTGCTCAGCAGCCGGGAGGCCGGCTTCACGCTCGACTAAGCTACGCTATACGCGGCTGAAATAACTTGCCCGTTCTGAAGAACGACCAAGTCCCTGACCCGGCCACAGACCGCAGAGCGGCTGTCACTACCAAAAAAAATACACTTTCGTGATGATACGTGTTTGTCATAGTAGATCACGTTTTCTTTCATGCATGTACATCCATGATGATTTTATGACAGATTCGAGATACTCATACCTGTGTTGTCGTAGAAGTGTTCCATGACATTACCGAAGTTGTCATCACGGAAGTGTCCACTTCCATGACGATAAATCACGCGTCATAGAACTGCTTTCGTCAAGGGTGACCGACACGTGGCATCTACCGTAACGACGCGTGATTAAGCTATCGGGTACGATTTTGGATCCGATAAACCGTTAACAACCCCGACCAATTGGGATTTTCCACGTGTAAAATCATCATTGGCTGGAGGAAACACGTGCCGGCTCAATGTTGGGACAAATGTCATCCACTCATTGGACTGAAGGTGCCTATGATACATCGACATGTGGCACGGCCCAACAGAGGCCCATTCCTGTGAAAAGGCCGGCACGTTTGACTTGGTCAAAAGGTGCGGGCCAACCCATTTGACATGGTCAAAAGGTGGTGGGTCGGCCCACAGAAAGCCTGTTAACGGCCTGTTCGCATATAGCCTGCATACCCAGGGCCCCGTTACGACCTATCCGAATTAGGCCCAGTAGCATCATCTGGGCCGTCCAATATGATTCAAGCCGGTTTTTACTTCCACCCCATATATGGCGCATGATGTCTTTCAGCCTATATGAGACGCTTTGTAACCGTTGGCCATTAACGGCCCGGTGAAACTGCCCGTAATGAACAGTGTATCACTTTATACTCACTAATGGCCCATTATTTCATTGGGCCGTTTCTAGCCCATGTTATCTTTCGGCCTTCTCAGGGCCCATTTATTCTTGGGCTTATTTCCCGCATTCGGTTACTTACGGTCTGTTACTGTAATTTTCTGCTTGTGGGCCAAATTCAGCCCGTGTTTACAGTCGGCCCGTTTGTGGCCCATTAATACGTTGGGTCGTTTTCATAGCATCATCAAACACGGCCGATTAACGACGTCCCATTATGGTCGGCCCATGAATGAA
>NW_025256270.1:0-1856 GCF_018294505.1 Triticum aestivum
CACCTTGGCGAGGAGCGCCGCCGGAGTTGTTGTCGGAGAAGCGGCCCCCGTGTTATTGTTGTTGTAGCCACGGGAGCCACCGTTGTTGCTGTTGTTGCCGTTCCCCGGACGGTTGTTGTTGCCGCGGCCTCCACCCCTTGTAGCAAGATTGGCGGAGTAGGAGGAGGTCTGTGCGGCGATCCGTGATTCTGCCGCGAGCAGCAGCGAGAACAGCTCGCTCAGGCCGTTCGGCTGATCGGTGATGGTGCGTGTGGAGGCGGCGGAGACGAATCCGATGTACTCTGGCCTGTGCATGAGGCCCTGGATGATGTGGGAGACAATATCATCATCGTTCAGGGGCCTCCCAACGGCGGCAAGTTCATCAGCTATCCCCTTCATCTTGGTGAAGTAGGCAGCTGTGGAGAGATCACCCTTCCTTGTGTGACTGATCTGCTCCCGAAGCTGGATGATGCGAGTGCGGGACTGCGAGGAGAAACTCTCGAGTGGCGCGGCCGTCGAGCAGTTGCTGACCTGCAGAAGGACTTCTCGAGAAAGAGTTGCAATAAAAAACGAAAGCACCTGCTGGTCCTGGGTAACCCACACGGCATGCTGCGGGTTGGGGCTGACGGTGACCATCTTCTTGCCGGCGACCTCCGCCTCCGCTTTGATCTCAGCGGCGGGCTCCTTGACAGAGCCGTCCAGGAAGCCCATCATGCCGGCCGCCCTGATGTGCGGCAGCACTTGAGCCCTCCAGACGAGAAAATTCTCCCGGTTCAACTTCTCGGTGATGGTGTGGCCAAGGGAGGCGAGAGCGGGCGTGGCCATGCCGGAGGAGGATGAGACATAGCGAAGCTAGATGCGATGGAAGAGACTAGCTCTGTATACCATGTAGAAAAGCTAGGCTTAAGCGTATGCAACCTGCAGGGACGCGTGCGTGTTTACATGGGCGCAAGGCCAGAAGATTTACAGGGTTGGTTAGGCTAGGATTGATCTCCAAGTAATCTAACTATCTAACTACCATGGGATCATATCTCTAGCCTAACCTGGTTGTTACAACAGATATACACGCACGCACACAATTACAATGTTTAACACACCTCATAAGTCTCATATATACACAATAGTCGAAGATCGATCACGGGGTGTCCTGGCACACAGCCCACTCAGCATCCGACTATGTGACGATGTCAAGGGACGATGAACCGCGAATAGCGAATCCATGCATGTAGGTGCCACAGATGTAGCATATTAGATGCTTGACGACAACACTCCGGTGTGTATCCTTGGGTGCATGCATGTGCATACATACTTGACGGACAACATAGGTACTGTAGAGCTCCAGGGATGTTGCGGAAAATTGTAGGATTATGCTAGTCAATTAAATCAGCATAGAAGACTTTGGGCTTGGTCTCGGTGGGCGTGGATGCCGGTTTACAATAGGACATGGCGGCATAGTCGAACAACTCCTCGGCATAATGTTCACGCGACAAAAAGAAGCATGTATTGGTGTGCTGAACATGGACGCCAAGAAAGAAGTGTAGTGGCATAAGATCCTTCTGCTTGAACTCGGAGACTAGGTGATGAATAATCCGGCGAAGAAACATCATTGAAGGCAGCGTCAGAATGATGCCGACAACATAAAGTACCAAAAATGTAGCGTCGCTTCCTTTGTGCAAGACAAAGAATGAGGTGTCCGAGTGTGTACAAGCCAGGATAACGGGATGAAGAAAGTCCCCAAAGCGTGAGTACTAACTCGTGGTGCTTCATGGCGTCCATAAAGGGACTTGCACTTGCACAACAAGCAAACATGATCTGGATGCGTGGCATCAATGAAACCTGTGAGCTGCTGTCAGTACACGTGCTCGGAAAGGACACCA
>NW_025256271.1:0-1202 GCF_018294505.1 Triticum aestivum
CGGGTGCCCGGTTTACCCGGCCACGTGCCTACCGCATCACAGCCCACCCCTACGGTCAGCGCTGTCCACGGCCTCCAGCATACTACAAACACCAGAAACTACTTGCAACTCCTGGACAGAGGACAAGGGTGATTAAGAAGCCGAGAGGGTCCATTGGTTTCGGGCCCAATGCGTGGTAGTAGCTGAATCATGGATCACAAACACAGAACTCAGTTCCTGAGGACGGCTGCAATGAGACAACCCACCATGTACTCCTACATGGCCTCTCACCGCTACCTTTACCAAATCGTGTTCACACACTTAGCTCTCACACAGTAGGACATGTTCACACGCCTCTGATTCATCCCCGATGAATCAGACCTGACTCAACTCTAAGCAGTAGCAGGCATGACAAACAAACATGAATGAGTAGGCACATCAGGGCTCAAACAACTCCTACTCATGCTAGTGGGTTTCATCTAATTACTGTGGAATGACAGGTCATGCAGAGGATAAAGGGGTTCAGCTACCGCAGCAAGTAACAGATGAATCGATGTTGTCCTAATGCAGTAAAAGAGAGCAGGAGCGAGAGAGTAGGATTGTATCGGAATGAACAAGGGGGTTTTGCTTGCCTGGCACTTCTGAAGATAACATTGAGTCTTCATCAGTGTCAACGATCACATCATCGGTATCACGTCTATCGAGAGGGGACAAATACCGGCAACACAGAAAGGAACACAATCAATGCAATGCACAATATGATGCATGCTATGACATGACAACATGCTGGTGTTTTGAGTTAATGCAACTGGCAACAAGTTATATGGGGTTGGTTTGAACACAAGATTCAAATTTAAACTCCATATGTGATTATTCAAATGCCATTTACTTCATTTGCCCTAAACAGTAGTGATAAGTTGTTCTAACATGCATGAAAATGGTACAGATGGATTCCTTGAATTTTTCTGATAATTTTTCATATATAATTTATTTAATTTGGAGTTACGGTTAATTTTCTATGATTTATTGAAGTTTTAGCTATTTTCTGGAATTTATAAATCATTTAAGAATTATCTAAATTCCAGAGAGGAATTATTGCGTCAGCACTAGGTCATGCTGACCTCAGCATAGTCAACAGGGGCTGGTCCGGGTCAAACCTGACCAGTGGGGTCCACTGGTCAGTGTCAGGGGGTTAACAGGGGTTTATTTAGTTTAATTAAAAG
>NW_025256271.1:1212-1856 GCF_018294505.1 Triticum aestivum
AATTAAGGATTAGGGCACTAGGGCCCACATGTCAGTGTCTAATAAACTAACTAATATTTAGTTAACATTAATCCTAGCCTAATTAGCCGGGCAGGCCCGCAGGTCAGTGAGAGAGAGGGGGGGGGGGTCAAACCTGGCAGTGGGTCAACCCACGCCGGTCATCGGGTCAGCGGTCGCCGGCGTTTAGCCGCCGGCGAATCCAGACGCGGCAGAGGGCTCGGAAACGAGCCACATGGCATCGTTTCGGCCGCGGTTTGTTGCATTCGAACGCGCGCAGTGGCGCGCATCTAGTGGTGGCGGTGACAGGTGCTGGGGTGGCCGGAAAAGTGGTCGGCGACGAGGTTTGGCGGCGGCAGCAGCTCGGGCAATCCTGGGGTCGGGGTTAGGGAGCACGGCAGGAGGGGCTGGGGCGTGCTACGGACTCCCGAGATCACGATGAGCACGACCGTGGCCTCGGATACGAGCTAGGGTGGCTGTGGCCACGGCCACACCATGGCCGGCGGCGAGAGATTCTCGGGCAAGTGGTGGGGCTAGCTAGAGAGGGAGGTGGGGCACGGGAAGAGGGGAAATCAACACAGGAGCTCACAGCGGGTGCAGTGGTGGCCTCGGGGAGCTCGGGGACGTCTTCGGTGCTGCGAATCGAA
>NW_025256272.1:0-1856 GCF_018294505.1 Triticum aestivum
GGCGCACAGTTAGGGGGAACACTTTCTTGAAATAATTATGAGGGATCATCTTATTTACTACCATCGTTCTAAGCAAATAAGATGCAAAAACATGATAAACATCACATGCAATCAAATAGTGACATGATATGGCCAATATCATTTTGCTCCTTTTGATCTCCATCTTCGGGGCGCCATGATCATCATCGTCACCGGCATGACACCATGATCTCCATCATCGTGATCTCCATCATCGTGTCTTCATGAAATTGTCACGCCAACGATTACTTCTACTACTATGGTAAAGTAAAGTAATTACATGGCGTTATTCAATGACACGCAGGTCAAAAAATAATTAAGACAACTCCTATGGCTCCTGCTGGTTGTCATACTCATCAACATGCAAGTCGTGATTCCTATTACAAGAACATGATCAATCTCATACATCACATATATATCATTCATCACATCCTTTTGGCCATATCACATCACAAGGCATATGCTGCAAAAACAAGTTAGACGTCCTCTAATTGTTGTTGCATGTTTTTACGTGCCTGCAATAGGGTTCTAGCAAGAACGTTTCTTACCTATGTCAAAACCACAACGTGATATGCCAATTTCTATTTACCCTTCATAAGGACCTTTTTCATCGAATCCGATCCGACTAAGGTGGGAGAGATAGACACCCGCTAGCCACGTTATGCAACTAGTGCATGTCAGTCGATGGAACCTGTCTCACGTAAGCGTACGTGTAAGGTCGGTCCGGGCCGCTTCATCCCACGATGCCGCCGAAACAAGATAAGACTAGTATTGGCAAGTAAATTGACAAAATCTACGCCCACAATAAAATTGTGTTCTACTCGTGCATAGAAACTACGCATAAACGTGGCTCTGATACCACTGTTGGGGATCATAGCAGAAATTTAAAATTTTCTACGCATCACCAAGATCAATATATGGAGTCATCTAGCAACGAGAGAGAGAGGAGTGCATCTACATACCCTTGTAGATCGTGAGCGGAAGCATTCAAGAGAACGGGGTTGATGGAGTCGTACTCGTCATGATCCAAATCACCGATGATCCTAGCGCCGAACGAACAACACCTCCGCGTTCAACACACGTATGGAGCGGAGATGTCTCCCGCACCTTGATGCAGCAAGGAGGAGAGAGAGGTTGAGGAAGAGGGCTCCAGCAGCAGCACGACGGCGTGGTGGTGATGGAGAGGCAGTACTCCGGCAGGGCTTAGCCAAGCTATGATGGAGGAGGAGAGTTGTTGGGGACGGGAGGGGCTGCGCCTTGGAGGTGTGTGTGCAGCCCTCCCCTCGCCCCTCTATTTATCGAGGGAGGAGGAAGGGCGGCAGCCCCCTCTAGATGAGATCTAGAGGGGGGAAGGGGCGACGGCCAAGGGGGGAGGGACTTGCCCCCCAAGCAAGGGGGGCGCCCGCTTTAGGGTTTCCCCCCAACCCTAGGCGCATGGTCACAAGGGGGGATGCGTCGAGCCCTCTAAGGGCTGGTTCCCTTCCCTCTATGACCCATGAGGCCCTCCGGGAGAGGTGACCCTCCCGGTGGACCCCCGGAATCCTTCCGGTGGCCCCGGTACAATACCGGTATGCCCCCGAACTTTTCCGGTGACCGTATTACAACTTCCCATATATAAATCTTCACCTCCGGACCATTCCAGAACTCCTCATGACGTCCAGGATCTCATCCGGGACTCCTAACAACATTAGGTAATCACATACAAGTCTTCCTAATAACCCTAGCGCCACCGAACCTTAAGTGTGTAGACCCTACGGGTTTGGGGATCACGCAGACATGACCGAGACAGCTCTCCGACCAATAACCAACAGCGGGATCTGGATACCCATGTTGGCTCC
>NW_025256273.1:0-1856 GCF_018294505.1 Triticum aestivum
GCCACAACACTTCCAGACTTGTGAGAGGCCGCCTACGCAAGATTTGGCGGCAGGTGCTAGCCCCCGGAGGCCGCAGGCCACAGTCGTAGACACGCGAAGAGCAATCCGCGGAGAGGGAAGTGTTCAGATACTTCTCCATCACCAAAAATTATGAAAAATTACCATCATTCCTATAGCACATTTGCCCACGTCGTGTAAAAAACTCATGATTTTATCGCGCTCCGAGTATTTAATAATATTCACGCCGCATCGTTACCGCAGAACGTCTACTACTGTGTCATCGCCGTCCGTGAGGGGGGCCACACCCCGGAGACGCGTGCCGCCTCTTCGGACATGCCACCACACCGTACGTCATGTATGAGGGCCCGGTGCGATGCTCCGGTGGCATTGCTACCCCCCGAGGGCCGCGTCCCGCCTAACCCTGTAGCGTTTGACCACGGGATCTAGCCCTTTGACTTTGCACGGACGGGCTTTGACCAGTGGAACTCTCCAGCCGGTTGTGTTAGGTCAGCCCATAGGAACACTTCGGAGCAACATCCGGGCCAAAGCCACAGCAAGACCCCATCCACGTAGACCCGACGCGTCCGTTTCCCCCTCCAGGTGCTGGCGGCGGCGCCGTTCGTGAGGGGGCACACCCCGGAGGCGCGGGCCGGGCGTTTGCAACCGCCACAACACTTCCAGTCTTGTGAGAGGCCGCCTACGCAAGATTTGGCAGCATGTGCTAGCCCCTGGAGGCCGCCGGCCATAGTCGTAGACACGCGAAGAGCAATCCGCGGAGAGGGAAGTGTTCAGATACTTCTCCATCACCAAAAATTATGTAAAATTACCATTAGTCCTAAAGCACATGTCCCCATGTCGTGTAAAAAACTCATGATTTTATCGCGCTCCGAGTATTTAATAATATTCACGCCGCATCGTTACGGCAAAACGTCTACTACTATGTCATCGCCGTCCGTGTGGGGGGCCACACACCGGAGACGCGTGCCGCCTCATCGGACATTCCACCATACCGTACGGCATGTATGAGGGCCCGGTGCGATGCTCCGGTGGCATTGCTACCCCCCAGGGCCCCCGTCCCGCCTAACCCTGTAGCGTTTGACCACAGGATCTAGCTCTTTGACTTTGCACGCGCGGGCTTTGACCAGTGGAACTCTCCACCCAGTTGTGTTAGGTCTGCCCATAGGAACACTTTGGAGCAACATCCGGGCCAAAGCCACAGCAAGACCCCATCCGTGTAGACCCGACGCGTCCGTTTCCCCCCTCCAGGTGCCGGCGGCGGTGCCGTCCATGATGGGGGGGGCACACCCCGGAGACGCGGGCCGGGCGTTTGCTACTGCCACAACACTTCCAGACTTGTGAGAGGCCGCCTACGCAAGATTTGGCGGCATGTGCTAGCCCCCGGAGGCCGCAGGCCACAGTCGTAGACACGCGAAGAGCAATCCGCGGAGAGGGAAGTGTTCAGATAGTTCTCCATCACGAAAAACTATTTAAAATTACCATCAGTCCTATAGCACATGTTCCCACGTCGTGTAAAAAACTCATGATTTTATCGCGCTCCGAGTATTTAATAATATTCACGCCGCATCGTTACCGCAAAATGTCTACTACTGTGTCATCGCCGTCCGTGAGGGGGGCCACAACCCGGAGACGTGTGCCGCCTCTTTGGACATGCCACCACACCGTACGGCATGTATGAGGGCCCGGTGCGATGCTCCGGTGGCATTGCTACCCCCAGGGCCCACGTCCCGCCTAACCCTGTAGCGTTTGACCACGGGATCTAGCCCTTTGATCTTGCACGGATGGGCTTTGACGAGTGGAACTCTCCACCCGGTTGTGTTAGGTCAGCCCATAGGAAC
>NW_025256274.1:0-1856 GCF_018294505.1 Triticum aestivum
GGAGGGGAAATGCCTTCCCTATCCATCACAAGACTCGAGCAAAGGTGAGTAGGAAATGAGATAAACAATACCAACTTACCTTTTCCCAAAGTTGAGGATGTATCCCATTTCACTCAATGTGAAATGAAAGAATAGTGGAATTGGTACCGGACTTGTTCACTCACACCTATCAAGTAAAGCTTATGGTAGAGCTTGGTGAGGATAGTGGCACAAAAATTTGATGCAAAATGTTAGCAAGATTCAATAATGTTGAAAGAGATTAACAAATTCGCAAGCGAAACAAGTAGACCAATAGCAATATGTGGCACACGGAAACACACACACGGATAGATAAATGGGGTCGTGCAACCAAGGAATGAGCACAAAATGTGGAATCCACGAAAAACGCTCGTGTTGCATAACTCAAGAGAGACGCTAGCACGATTGCTCAATAGGCGGATACGACACTTGTGCACAACCTATAAGATGCAAAATGGATAAACTTTCTATCCCAAGTATTCTATATATGTATGGTTCCCGGTGTTTCTCACACAATGATCCAAAATGATCAAGTATGATATATTGTGATGCTATGGCACTTGCTTACAAGCTTCTTTGCTCTTTCTCTTTTGCTTAAAAGCTTATTCTTTTTTTTTTGATATGGCCACTTTTGCACAATGCACAAACCAAGATAGCAATTGTGTATATGCGGGAACAAACTTGTGACACAAGATATGATACCAATATGATATGGTATGTATGCAATGGATGGTGTAGATCACTAATGTGCACAAGTAACATGGCCCGACAATACTCAAATGGCTAGTCCCGATAGGCAAGTGACGCAAAATGGGCTAGGGGTTAACAATGCAATTGCAAGGGAATATACAATGGTGTCATCGAGGTTACCGCCCTTTGCGATGATGAGTGGCGGTGTTCTTTATGTAGATACCAAGATAATGGAACTCGTCCCTAAGTAGCCGAAACACCTTAGGAAACGCAAAAACCGCGAACTCAAAATCTCAAATGACAAATGTCAAATGGTGGTAGCAGAAAGCGGTGGTGGTTTTGCACTAGGCAATGCGGAAGTGGGATGATGGGCAAAACACGTGTCGGAGTTGAAGTTGTCGTCCCTAAGTAGCCGAAACACCTTAGGAGACACAAACCACAACTCACACAAGCTCAAACAACTATTGGGTTAAGTTGGGGGTGGCGGAAGTGTATGGTGGGCACGCCTATGCGGAAGTGGTGGTGGTGGTTGATGAAGAAGCAATCGTCCCTAAGTAGCCGAAACACCTTAGGAGACTCAAATCACTACTCAAGCAACCATTAATGCTATAGGGAACAAAATGGGTTAGGTTGCGGAAGTCGGTGGTGGCTATGCGGATGATATGGTGGACGGCCTAGGCAAACTTGCTGATGAGGACATCAATACAATTGTTACACCCACAGCCCCTGCTGCTATACATACTGGACCAATTACTAGAGCTCGTGCACGCCAACTAAATTACCAGGTACTTTCGTTTCTTGGTAATGTTTCTAATGTTCATGAGAATATGATGCTGCCTAAATTGGATACATTTGTTTTGCTTATAAATGAAGGGCCTAGCTTGGAGAAGGGTGAACATTGGAGCAAGAACAAGCATGGAGATGATGGCATGCGCAAGGGGAACAAGAACGGAGTTACAAGTGATGATTTCAGGACTTTGAAGCCACCATAATGGGTGCATGAAGCCTTGGACGAAATATACAAGATGCCACTTCATAAATTTCGTCCCGAGGCTATTTTAGGTGCTGCGTCACCTTATTATTGGGCCAGGCCCATGTAATTTCGAAATACATAAGTATAGGCTATTTTTAGAGTCCGTATGTGTGGG
>NW_025256275.1:0-1856 GCF_018294505.1 Triticum aestivum
TACAGGTGTAATGGGCTGAAAAACGACATTCCAAGCAGGGCCTTAATGCCCAATAGTGCGTGACTTGGTCTCGGTCCACTGATGCGGATGTACGTACCTTTTGTCTTGCAGGTAAAGTTTGAGCTTGTTGGCCAGCAGCGCCGTTTCCCAGCTCTCCGCCCCGTGCAAGCTATCATCCATGGTATCGTCGCCGGCAGCCAGGCGCGGCCGCTGGGTCAGTTCCCTGAGCATGTGCAGGAACAGCGCCCTGACGTTTAGCGTCTGCGACACGATGAGCAACGGGGAGCACTGAAAGTCAGCGCTCTTCACCCGTGGGTTCTCGCACACCATCCTCGCCAGCGTGGTCTTGCCGAGCCCACCGAACCCGACGACGGCGAGCACCCGGAGCCGCGCGTCGTCCTCCATCAGCCAGCCCACGAGCTCGTCCCTCGGCCCGTCGATGCCCACCAGCTGCGCCTCCTCGGTGAAGAGGGCGTGCAGCCGCGGGTCTAGGCGGCCGGAGACGCCGGAGCTGGACGCGTGGCTGCTGGCACGCCCGAGCGCCGTCTTTGGCGGCAGCACCCCGTACCTGGAACGCCGCTCGCCGGCGTCCCTGGCGCGAGTCTTCGGTTCTTGGAGCTGGGCCGCTATGCGCCGGTGACGGCGACCACCACCGCCTGATCCTAGCGTGGCGAGCAGACGGACAAAGCGGCGGAGGGACGCCATGACGGCGCCGCCGTCCCTGTCGAACGGCTGGCGGCCGCGGACGTAGTCGTCGATGCAGTCCTCGGCGTCGTAGGCGATCTCCCTCACCTGCTTCACCCAGACCCGGACCTGGTCGTCGTGGCCGTCGGACGATTCGGCCAGACTACGGAGGAAGGCGGTCATGCTCTCGAGCTCGTCCTTGATGTACTGGACCTCGCCGTGGAGGCGCTGCACCGGCCAGCTCTCCTGCGCGAGGAGGCCGCCGAGCTTGCACAGGAGGCCTCGCACGGCGCCCTCGGTCAAGCTGATGATTGCACCCTCCATTTTCCAAACTGCAGCTTCTACCTTCCAGCCAGTATATTTATAGCGCATTTAGCACTTGCTGTTTCTTTAAGGAAAGTAGCGCGTGATTTTCAAGGCAACGTAACCACGCTCTGAAAAAAATGTGCAATGTTACCAATCACTAGTAGAAGGCCCGTGCGTTGCCACGGGCTTTTAAATATTTTTACCGTGTGCATATATAAACATAATGCATATCAAGTTTTACGTGTAAACATAATTGAAATCCATATCACACAAAATATTCTTCGATACAAAATGTAATTCGATAATGTATACATAGAAAGACACGCGATGCACAAAATAAAGAAAATGGTACAGAAACATAGTACTCTTTATTGTGCACTATATTACACAAGGTAGATAGCACCCTACATGACTTTTATGCTTAAGACCAATCATCTCACAAAGCATTTTCATTGTTATTAACCATTAATTAAAGACAACAGATGGAGCATTTTGTTACCTTTAAACAAATATTCCAAGATGCTGCAACCAGAACCTTAATACATTATGGAATTTCCTAACAAATATTACATAGACCCAAATATACAGCACAACATCCAATAAAAAATCATTATAATACACACCATCTAACTTAAAAGTCTGGCATATGAAAATTTAGACCTCCGATAGAAAATGCTGAATTTCAGCAGGAAATATCAAGTACATGCTTCCCTGTCCGATGTATAAATATGTGTAATTCTCAATTGATGCACTTTTGAAATCTTCTAACTCACATAACACCATAATTACAGTGATTGTGCAACATATTTTTTAGAAAGCATGCATAAGCCTTTGAGTATAAACACAACTTTTGGTAGGGAGTCAAT
>NW_025256276.1:0-1856 GCF_018294505.1 Triticum aestivum
GGAGGCCACGGCGGGGCTCAGCCGGGGAAGGCTGGCGCGGGTGTGCGGGCGTTGTGGCCGGCTCCGGGGTGGTTGAGTGCGGGCACGCACAGCAGGCGGCGGGCGCGTGCAGCAGGGGGGCGACGGGC
Source organism: Triticum aestivum (assembly GCF_018294505.1). Lineage (NCBI taxonomy): Eukaryota > Viridiplantae > Streptophyta > Magnoliopsida > Poales > Poaceae > Triticum > Triticum aestivum. The sequence goes on from NW_025256276.1 coordinate 129, forward strand.
GTCGTGGCTGCGGCTGGATGGCGTTGGTCGCGCGCGCGGGGGCGCACGGGAGCGCATGGGTGCGCGCTCTGGGTCGAGCAGGGGCGAACGGGGTGCGGGCCGGTGACGTGCAACAGAGAGGGGGAGAAGAGGAGAGGGAGGCCGTGGCCTCACCAACGTTGCAGAGAAGAGGGTCGGCGAGGCTCGATGGAGCCTTTGGGGAGGAGGATGGGGACGACGGCGACGTAGAGGAGGACGTCCGGCGAGGAGTCGAAGAGGAGGACGGCAGGGCGCTCCGCGAGGCAGCTCCGACGACGGCGGGGTCCAGCGGCGTCGAGGTCGGTGGATGAGCACGTCGGGGAGGAGGCGAGGCGGCTGGGCGGCTCGGGTTGGGCGTCGGCATCGGGCTGAGGGGATCTGGCGGGGAAGAGGACGAGGAGGAGCTCCGGCGACGGGGTGGCTCCAGCGAAGTAGTGGCGGGATGAGGCGCGACGGTGGGGCGGGGCTCGATCCAGAATCGGGATCGGGCGAGGGAAAGGGAGCGGAGTGGATCGAGAGGTGGGGGAAGTGGGGATCGTGGGGGTTAGGGTTCGGTCGCTCCCGGGGGTTGTAGGGGTTCGGCGGGCCGGGGGAGGGAGCTGGGCTGGCTCGGTGCGCGACCAGCCGGGCCGCCTGGTGGGCCGAAGCCCAAGGGGCCGGGGGGGCTTTCTCCTTTTCTTTGTTTTTTTTTTGTAATTTCTTTTTCTTTTATCTATTTTCTTTTCTGTTTTATTTCATTTTAAATCATTTAGGCATTTTATAAAAATGTGTTTGCTTCATTATAATCACCCTTGTAATACCCGACACCCACCGAACATTTTTGTTTCAACTTTTGAAAACTTTTATTGTTGACATTAATTTGAGTTTGAATTTTGAAGCGGTTTTGAATTAACCCGAGATTAACTACAGTGACAAAGGTGACGTGGCACCATTAACGTGAGATTACTGTAGCATGATTATCCGGGCGTCACAAATCTCCTCCACTGCAAGAAATCTCGTCCCGAGATTTAAGAGGGGGACTAGGGGGAAAGGTCTGGTTACGAAATCCTAACGAATCTTCTCGTCTTTGGTTGCTCTTGTCGAAGAGGTCGATCCATAGCGCTGATGTCTTCATTCCTATGCATCAATGCATCATGATGAGGTTGTCGTCCTTTCTTCAGCAACTCCATCGTACTTACGATAATGATAAGGGGTAACTACTGAAGAACGGACCTTCAAGGTCAACTACCTAGCAGATAACTGAGAGAATGTGGTAGAAGTAACTCTCGAATAGATACTTAAGAAATTATCGAGAGTAAAGTAAGAAGGTACCATGAGAAGTTTCAAACGGGTAGGCGATCGTTCGATGTCTGAAACAACACGCGAAAGGGGTCCAAAGCAATGAGATTGAATATTGCATCTGTTTCCAGAATAGATCACTAGGAAGGTGGCTCGTGAATTACACACGAAGCCAAGCGTGAGTATTGACTTTGGGAAAGGGGGTACAGGAGGGTCAGGTTTCGATCCTGTGGAACTGTGGGTTATGGGCCCACCATGTGGGTTAAAAGTAGGAAAGGCAATGACGTCTTGCACAATCATGTAAGCAAGGCATGTTAGAGGATAGCCTGACAGTTATGTCGGCAACAATGTCGGTACCAAGGGCGAGGGACGAAGAGAACCATCTTCCTGCTCGTTGAACGAGGCGGACCAATAGGCAAAGTTCTCGTCCAT
>NW_025256277.1:0-1855 GCF_018294505.1 Triticum aestivum
CATGATAAGTTTCAGCAAATGATGACTGAACAGGTGCAAGATGTGCTGAACAATTTTGAAGAGGCCATGGAGAAGATCACTGGCCTTGAGAAGACGTTCGAAACAAAGCTCGATAACAAGTTTAATGAATTGCTCGCGCGTCTTCCACCACCACCAACCGCTGCACCTAACGCACCTCTCCAACAACAACAACAACGACTACCTCCACGTCGCGAAGCAGACCTCCGCCGAGCAAGCCGTGTTCCTCTTGCGTTTGGCCAAACTGTTGGTGCTGCTGTTGATACTTCTGTGGCTCCTGCTGCTGATGCGGAGGAGGATGATTATGTGGGAGATTATGAGGATGAGGTTGATCAAAATCATCACTACGTGCAGCCACCTGTACCACCACCAGCAGGTAGACCTCAGGTATATATTCGTAATGGTAGGCCTGCACCACCACCTCAGGTACGCGATGATGTCCATATTCCTAAACTGAAATTGAATATTCCACCATTTGAGGGTAGATATGTTCCTAATATATATCTTACTTGGGAGTTAGAAACTGAACAACGATTTACATGTTTACAATATCCTGAGGAGAGACGAGTTGCTGCTGCTGTTTGTGCTTTCACTAGTTTTGCATGCGTATGGTGGTCTGAACATTGTAGATTATATCCTATTCCAACTACTTGGGCTGCTTTGAAAACTGCTATGCGTACGCGTTGGGTTCCACCATATTATCAACGTGAATTGCTTCAAAAATTGCAGCGTTTAAGACAAGGGAAAAATTCTGTAGAAGAATATTATCAGGAATTACAAACTGGTATGATTAGATGTGGTATTGTTGAGGAGAATGAAGCTATGCTTGCACGTTTTCTGGGTGGATTAAATAGAGAGATTCAGACCATTCTAGACTATAAGGAGTATACTAATATCACTCGTTTATTCCATCTTGCTTGTAAAGCTGAACGTGAAGTGCAGGATCGACAAGCATTGGGGCGAACTAACTTTTCTGCAGGCCGACCTTCATCATGGACACCACGTGCATCTTCTACTTCAACTGCACCAGCACCTCCATCCGGTGCCACCTCCAGCCGTGATACAAGAAAATAGGCACAACCACCATTATCTGCCAAGAGCGCACCTGCGGGGCCTGCACAGCGTTCTTCTTTTTCCATGGCATCAACAGGGCACACAAGTGATATTATTTGTCGTCGTTGTAAGGGAGGAGGTCATTATGCGAGAGAATGCAAATCTCCGCGTGTGATGATTGCTACCGCGGATGGTGGATATGAGTCTGCTAGTGACTATGATGAGGAGACTTTGGCTCTTATTACACGTGAAGAACATGGTGGAGATGATTCTGATCATGAGACGCAATACATGGCTCCCGAAGACGCTGACAGGTATGAATGTTTAGTTGCTCAACGTGTTTTGAGTGTGCAGGTCACACAAGCTGAGCAAAATCAGAGGCACAATTTGTTCCATACCAAGGGAGTTGTGAAGGAACGTTCTGTGCGCGTTATCATAGACGGAGGGAGCTGCAACAACTTGGCTAGCATGGAGATGGTGGAGAAGCTTTCTCTCACCACAAGACCACATCCACATCCTTACTACATCCAATGGTTCAACAACAGCGGCAAGGTTAAGGTAACACGTACTGTTCGTGTGCATTTTAGTATCTCTACATATGCTGATTATGTTGATTGTGATGTGGTACCTATGCAAGCATGTTCCTTATTACTTGGTAGACCATGGCAATTTGATAAAAATTCTGTACACCATGGTAGAAACAATCACTATACTCTTGTTCATAAGGATAAAAATATTACTTTGCTTCCTATGACTCCTGATTCCATTTTGAAAGATGATATTA
>NW_025256278.1:0-1855 GCF_018294505.1 Triticum aestivum
GTTTCAGATCGTGATACTAAATTTCTTAGCCACTTTTGGAGATGTTTATGGGCTAAGTTGGGGACTAAACTGCTTTTTAGTACTACTTGTCACCCCCAAACTGATGGACAAACTGAAGTAGTCAATAGAACGTTGTCTACTATGCTTAGGGCTGTTTTGAAGAATAATAAGAAAATGTGGGAGGAATGCTTGCCTCATATTGAATTTGCTTATAATCGTTCATTGCATTCTACTACTAAGATGTGCCCTTTTGAAGTTGTGTATGGTTTCCTACCTCGTGCACCTATTGATTTGTTGCCTCTTCCATCTTCGGAGAAGGTTAATTTTGATGCTAAAGAACATGCTGAATTGATTTTAAAAATGCATGAGTTAACTAAGGAAAACATTGAGCGTATGAATGCTAAATATAAACTTGCTGGAGATAAGGGTAGAAAATATGTTGTGTTTGCACCTGGAGATCTTGTTTGGTTACATTTGCGTAAGGATAGATTTCCTGATTTGCGCAAATCAAAGCTAATGCCACGTGTTGCTGGTCCCTTTAAGGTGTTGGAGAAAGTAAATAATAATGCATATAAACTTGAGCTGCCTGCAGATTTTGGGGTTAGTCCCACTTTTAACATTGCAGATTTGAAGCCTTATTTGGGTGAGGAAGATGAGCTTCCGTCGAGGACGACTTCATTTCAAGAAGGGGAGGATGATGAGGACATCAATACCATTGTTACACCCATAGTCCCTGCTGCTACACATACTGGACCAATTACTAGAGCTCGTGCATGCCAACTAAATTACCAGGTACTTTCGTTTCTTGGTAATGATTCTAATGTTCATGAGAATATGATGCTGCCTAAATTGGATACATTTGTTTTGCTTACAAATGAAGGGCCTAGCTTGGAGAAGGATGAACATTGGAGCAAGAACAAGCATTGATGATAGAGGCAAAGGTGTCCCGTCTTTCGATGAGATGGTGGATTTCGCTTTGGTGGAAGTCGACTTTGACGATCCGACTACGAACGTGCGAGGACGTCGCGCCTTAGCAATCGCTAAACCAACTCCGAGAGGTTATTGACCACGCCGGAGCACGATCAACCTGACCACGAGGGTTTGTTTCCTGCGAGCAAACGAAGAACAAGCAAGAAACTGAGATTGCAATCTGGATATTGTGAATATAAGATGAAAGCTTTATTGATCAAGGTGGGGTTCTGTGACGCCTTTGTCTGGTCGTTGAACACAAACGAAGTACGCGAAGTTGCAGCTATGGCGAACTTTTAATCTAAACAAAACCCAAGGAAAAGCTACTAGATGGATCTACTTATATAGGAGCAAGGGGTGGCGGCCAAGGAGGTGGGAGGACGTCCCAAGGCAGCCTAAAACTAAATCTAGGTCGTACAAGGCCAATGGGCCCAAGTGGAGGTGATGTAACACCTTTGGACTTGTAGTTTGACTCGGATTCTGCTACAGCATCAGATTGTTTCGTCCACAACTCAACGCTCCGGACGAATTTGAAGGTGATTCCAATTGGGTTGGAAAGTGCACGAAATCTAGTTTCCAACAAAAAAAAATCACCCAATTCGGAGTCCGTATGAAAAACTTGTGTGCGTTTTGAATCAGGTGTGTCTGTGCAGTCCGAATCTGAATCCAGAACGTGAGAGACTTGGACTCTATCTTCTCTTGGGCCAAAAGTGACGTGAGAGAACTTTTTGGACAGCAAATAAACATCTCTTTCTTCCTTATCTTCATATGTGGATTGTACAAAGGTCCCATACACCTGCAATTAGACAAAACACAAAAGTGTGTGAAGTATTTTTGTTCTGGATAACATAAATAGATTATTGAATAGTTTGCACTAGAAATCACC
>NW_025256279.1:0-1855 GCF_018294505.1 Triticum aestivum
CGGTTACAAGACATCCTCGACAATGGTAAAACAAGTCCAGCAACACCGCCCGAATGTGCTGACAAATCACGATAGGAGCTGCACATATCACGTTCTCAGGGCACACTCAGATGAGCGCTCCATACAACTAAAACCAAACCTCGAGTTTCCCCGAGGGGGCACTGCACAGGGCTCTAGTTTGGACGAACACTCATAGGAGCACTGGCCCGGGGGGTTAAAATAATGATGACCCTTGGGAGCGCGACTCCCAAGGGAAAAGAGGCTAGGTGGCGAATGGTAAAACCAATGTTGGGCATTGCTGGAGGAGTTTTATTCAAGGCGAACTGTCAAGGGGTTCCCATTATAACCCAACCGTGTAAGGAACACAAAATCCGGGAACATAACACCGATATGACAGAAACTAGGGCAGCAAGAGTGGAACAAAACACTAGGCACAAGGCCGAGCCTTCCACCCTTTACCAAGTATATAGATGCATTAATTAAATAAGAGATATTGTGATATCCCAACAAAATATCCATGTTTCAACAAGGAACACACTCCAATCTTCACCTGCAACTAACAACGCTATAAGAGGGGCTGAGCAAAGCGGTAACATAGCCAAACAACGGTTTGCTAGGACAAGGTGGGTTAGAGGCTTGGCTTAACAAAATGGGAGGCATGATAAGCAAGTGGTAGGTATCGCAGCATGGGCATAGCAAAAGAGCGAGCAACTAGCAAGCAAAGATAGAAGTGATTTCAAGGGTATGGTCATCTTGCCTGAAATCCCGCAAGGAAGAAGAACGAGTCCATGAAGAAGATAGATGGACATAGTCGAACGGGTCCTCACAAACGTGACGTTATCGGAACCAACCCGAAGAAGCAACACCGGAAAGAAGCACACAACGTAGTAAACAACCAACACATGAACATGGCGTGATATGCGGGATGCGGTATGCAGTGCATATGCATGATTTGGAAAAGAATGATTGAACCTGGCCTCAACTTGGAAATCCAAGAGTGCCACTGGAAAGAGGAGTTGATTTCGGTCGAAATCGATATAAAGATCACCGGAATCGGATGCACGGTTTGGAAATGACAAGCAAAACAAATATGGCATCGGTCTGCGATAAACAACAAGTAGCCTTCTAAATGCATCAAGATAAATAAGCTACTGCACACAAATATGACAACAAAATACATGGCAGGGATCCACTCATAATGCTTGACAAAAGATGAACACTAAGCTATGGCTAATTCACTCATTAACAGGTTCAAACAAGCATGTCAAAAGTGCAAAAGATAACAGGTTTCAAACTTAGTGAAATTAACATGTCAGGAATTTATCATCAGGAAGCAATGTTTAGAGCAGGATAACTACATGCTACAAAAACATCTCATGGCAAAGCAAGGCATGGCATGAAGCTACTCTAAGAATATAACAAAAGTCCCTTAGTGACCATGAGCCAAAAGGGATCAGAAAATACAATTGCAAGCATGTGAACATAGCAAAAACATAAACATATTCAGAGTTAGTGAAAAACTGGAGCATGGCAAAACAGTTAACAAGTAGGCATGTTTACGAGCTCGATGCACTCACTACGAGGCATTGCATGACAAACTAAGCATACACCCAGCAAATATCCATGGCATATAAGTTAGACATGGCAAGAACAAGAACCTAGCATGCACGGATCAACAACAACAAGCTCGGCAAAATTGCTAAACATGTTAACAATCTGCCAGGAACATTTTATAGCAAAAGTAGAGCTCAATTGACCCAAGCTAGGGTGCTCCATAATTGCAAACAAAGACATGGATGGATAGAGCACCACAATATCTACAAAACATCCTTACTGATCATGCTCAAAATAGGCA
>NW_025256280.1:0-1855 GCF_018294505.1 Triticum aestivum
ACCAGTTAAGGGGTGTTCGACATCGTCGTCCATAGAGAACTTCAAAAGGGGCGTTACCCAAGCTAGATTGATAGCTGTTGTTGTAAGCGAATTCGGCAAATGGAAGGCACTTCTCCCAGTCCATTCCGAAAGAGATAACGGAGGCTCGAAGCATGTCTTCTAGAATCTGATTGACGCGTTCCACTTGACCACTCGACTGAGGGTGGAAAGCGGTGCTGAAGGAGAGACGGGTTCCCATAGCATTTTGGAAACTTTCCCAAAATCGAGAGGTGAAGAGACTTCCTCGATCCGAATTGATTTCCAAAGGAACACCATGGAGAGACACTATTCGGGAGATGTATAAGTCTGCCAGCTGACTAGCGGTTATACTCTCACGAACAGGTAAGAAATGAGCTACTTTGGAAAGACGATCGACCACGACGAAGATAGCATTATTCCCTCTCTTGGTCCTGGGAAAACCGGTAATGAAATCCATACTAATTTTATCCCATTTCCATTCAGGAATAGCTAAGGGTTGAAGGGTGCCAGCAGGCCGTTGATGCTCTGCTTTTACACGACGACAGACGTCGCAATTAGCAATATACTGAGCGATTTCTCTCTTCATCCTAGTCCACCAGAACCTCTGGCGTAAGTCCTGATACATTTTAGTACTACCAGGATGAATGGTGAGAGGAGATTCATGAGCCTCCTTAAGGATCAACTGCCGTAGATGCTGGTTCTTGGGAACCACTAGACGGTTCTCAAAGTACACAACACCATGATCATTTGTGGAGAAACAACTAGCACCTCCGCTAGCAATGTTCTCTTTGATTTTAGATATTCCCTTATCTCGCTTTTGGGCAGCGATGATTTGATCCGTAGGAGTAGGTTTTGCTACCAAGGTGGAAAGAAAACCTTGAGGTACAATGTGAAGGTTAAGCTTCCGAAATTCATCATGGAGAAGCGGTTGACTTTGTTGTAACATCAGGTTGTTACAATAAGATTTACGACTTAGCGCATCAGCCATGACGTTGGCTTTCCCTGGGGTATAGGTTATTCCTAAGTCGAAGTCTGTGATCAATTCAACCCAACGTCTCTGCCTGAGATTTAAATCCGGTTGGGTGAAAATATACTTCAGACTTTGGTGATCAGTGAATATTTCGCAACGATTACCGAGAAGGTAATGTCGCCAGGTCTTAAGTGCATAGACTACGGCTGCAAGCTCTAGATCATGAGTAGGATAATTTTCCTCATGTGGGTGCAATTGCCGTGAAGCGTAAGCAATTACGTGTCGATCTTGCATGAGAATGCAACCTAGTCCTTGTCGCGAGGCGTCGCAGTAGATAACGAAGTCCTTGGAGAAGTCTGGCGGTACCAGCACGGGAGCAGAAGTCAGGCGTCTTTTCAGTTCCTGAAAGCTGTGCTCACATTGTGGAGTCCATTCGAACTTCTTATCTTTCTTGAGGAGTTCGGTTAGGGGTTTAGCAACCTTGGAGAAGTTCTCGACAAAGCGACGACAATAGCTCGCTAAGCCTAGAAAACTCCGAACTTGCTTGACCGATTCGGGTGGAGTCCAATCAAGGATGGCTTGAACTCGCTCAGGGTTAACAGCAATACCTTTACCCGATATTACATGACCCAGATAGGTCACTTCTGATAACCAGAATTCACATTTAGAAAATTTGGCATAAAGGCGATGCTCTCGAAGTTTCTTCAACACTAGCCTTAAATGTTCGGCATGTTCTTCCTCGTTCTTGGAGTAGATGAGTATATCATCGAGATAAACTACGACGAATTTGTCCAAATACTCCATGAAGATTGAGTTCATTAACCGAGAAAAGGTGGCTGGAGCGTTGGTTAAACCGAAGGACATGAC
>NW_025256281.1:0-1855 GCF_018294505.1 Triticum aestivum
GGGCAAGATGACCGCTACCCTGGATCTCACTACTATCATTGCTATGCTAGTTGCTTCGTTCTATCGCTTTGCTGCGCTACCTATCTTTTGCTCATCAAGCCTCCCAAATTGCCATGAACCTCTAACCTTTGTCACCCTTCCTAGCAAACCATTGCTTGGCTATGTTACCGCTTTGCTCAGCCCCTCTTATAGCATTGTTAGTTGCAGGTGAAGTTGAAGAATGCCCCATGATGGACAGGATTATGTTGGGATATCACAATATCTCTTATTTAATTAATGCATCTATATATTTGGTAAAGGGTGGAAGGCTCGGCCTTATGCCTGGTGTTTTGTTCCAATCTTGCCACCCTAGTTTTCGTCATACCGGTGTTATGTTCCCGGATTTTGTGTTCCTTACGCGGTTGGGTGATTTATGGGACCCCCTTGACAGTTTGCTTTGAATAAAACTCCTCCAGCAAGGCCCAACATTGGTTTTACCATTTGCCTCACCACCACCTATATTTCCCTTGGGAGTAATTAACCCAAGGGTCATCTTTATTTTAGCCCCCCCCCCTCGGGCCAGTGCTTGTCCAAGTGTTGGTCCGAACTAAGCAGCCTGCGGGGCCCCCTCGGGGAAACTCGAGGTATGGTTTTACTCGTAGCTTGACTTATCCGGTGTTGCCCTGAGAACGAGATATGTGCAACTCCTATCAGGATTGTCGGCGCATCGAGCGGCTTTGCTGGTCTTGTTTTACCATTGTCGAAATGTCTTGTAAACTGGGATTCTGAGTCTGATCGGGTCTTCCTGGGAGAAGGTATATCCTTCGTTGATCGCGAGAGCTTGTCATGGGCTAAGTTGGGACACCCCTGCAGGGTATAATCTTTCGAAAGCCGTGCCTGCGGTTATAGGCAGATGGGAATTTGTTAATGTCCGATTGTAGATAACTTGACACTAGATACGAACTAAAACGCATCAACCGTGTGTGTAGCCGTGATGGTCTCTTTTCGGCGGAGTCCGGGAAGTGAACACGGTTTTGGGTTATGATTGACGTAAGCAGGAGTTCAGGATCACTTCTTGATCATTGCTAGCTTCACGACCGTTCCATTTGCTCTCTTCTCGCTCTTATTTGCGTATGTTAGCCACCATATCATGCTTAGTCGCTGCTGCAACCTCACCACTTTACCCCTTCCTTTCCCTTTAAGCTTTGCTAGTCTTGATACCCATGGTAATGGGATTGCTGAGTCCTCGTGGCTCACAGATTACTACAACAACAGTTGCAGGTACAGGTTGTGCGATGATGATGACGCGAGAGCGATGCTTGCTTGCGTTGAGTTCTTCTTCTGCTTCTTCGATCAGGGGATAGGTTCCAGGTCGGCAGCTTAGGTTTCTTTCCAAACCATAATTCATACGGTGTCATCTCAACGGATTTAGACGGTGCCCTATTTAAAGTGAATGTAGCTGTCTCTAGAGCGTATCCCCAAAATGATAGCGGTAAATCGGTAAGAGACATCATAGACCGCACCATATCCAATAGAGTGCGATTACGACGTTCGGACACACCGTTTCGCTGAGGTGTTCCAGGTGGCGTGAGCTGTGAAACGATTCCACATTTCTTTAAGTGTGTACCAAATTCGTGACTTAAGTATTCTCCTCCACGATCTGATCGTAAGAATTTTATCTTTCGGTCACGTTGATTCTCCACCTCATTCTGAAATTCCTTGAACTTTTCAAAGGTCTCAGACTTGTGTTTCATTAAGTAGACATACCCATATCTACTCAAGTCATCTGTGAGAGTGAGAACATAACGATATCCTCCGCGAGCCTCAACGCTCATTGGACCGCACACATCGGTATGTATGATTTCCAACAAGTTGG
>NW_025256282.1:0-1855 GCF_018294505.1 Triticum aestivum
AAAAAATAAATTATGGTGGGTAACAGAGATAATTCAGCACACCAATGTCTCATCAAGGATTAGCTAAGAATTCTCCTAGCTTAATGCTCATGTATATCCAGACTGTGCTCTATCTCTGTTGTTTGAATAATGTTCAGAGCAACAGTATCTTTGCACAAATGTTTAGAATTCATACAATAATTTGCTACAGAAAAACAAAACGATTTTCAGAGAATTAACTCATTCTCTTAACAATGAAATCTGCTGATTCTCTTAACATGTCTGAACTGACGTCGTTATTTAGAATTCAGCTGGCCACATATTTTTTGCTCTGCATGTCTGAACTGAATAAGTGAAGATGCTACCTGCAGCAGGGAAGGGAGCCATTGACAGTCAGCAGGCAGCAGGGACCTTGTGCAGTGCTCGTCATGCCAGCTGCTGATGATGGTTGGAAACGAACGAATAAATTGCAAATCTTTGAGGCTAAACAGATGAATGGGAAGCATCGAAAGGGGCGGACCGAATCGGACCAGACCTTGGGAGTCGACGCCGATGGAGAACGGTGTACTGTGTACAACATGATTACACTTTGACGGAAGTCAGGCGAACTTGAGGCCAGCGTACACCGCAGCGTCGCCCAGCTCCTCCTCGATCCTCAGAAGCTGTTCCAATTAGAAAAAGAAAAAACTGTTAGTGTGACTTTTTTTAAACAAACAAAACGCTGCTGGAACAAAGCATGAACAAGATAATGCTTGAATGGACATATTACACTTAACGGAATAATGAACCATGGGATTAAATAATTTATTAAATCATTTGCAAGAAGGTTTTGGCCAAAAAAGGAGCCGGCATTGCTTCACCACCACATACAAGAAGAGCTACTTGCCTGGTTGTAGTATTGTACTTGGCAAGACGCTGTGAACGGCAGGGAGCCTCGGTGTTAATCTGAACGTGTTGCGGATGAAGAAACAGCGGTGAGTCAGTCAGTCCCGCCTCCGGCATCGATCCAAAGGAGCAACAGTTTCTTTGCAAATGTTCAGAATTCATACAATAATTTGCTATAAAAAAACAAAACAATGTTCAGAGAATTAGTACATTCTTTAACAATGGCATCTGCTGATTTCCATGCATAGTGTTCAGTATTTATAGAATAACTTGCTACAGAGAAACAAAACAAGCAAGCTGTGCTGCTCCCTGTCAAATCATCTTCTTCCTCATGCTAAAAACAAAAAAAAATCAGAGAATTAGCTCATTCTCTTAACAATGAAAGCTACTGATTTCTTTGCAAATGTTCAGAATTCATAGAAATAATTTGCTACAGAAAAACAAAACAATGTTCAGAGAATTAGTACATTCTTGAACAATGGCAGCTGCTGATTTCCTTGCATAGTGTTCAGTATTTATAGAATAACTTGCTACAGAGAAACAAAACAAGCAAGCTGTGCTGCTCCCTGTCAAATCATCTTCTTCCTCATGCTGAAAACGAGCAAGCTGTGCTCTGACGGCATCATCAGAGCAGAGCTGCCAAAATTGCCATCCCTGTGCTGCTCCCTGTCAAATCTGGGTGTTCGTGAGCTCGGAGACGGTGGTCGCTGTCAGCCATGGACTCATCAGAAGGAAGAGGGGAGGGGGATGTGGGTAGTACCTGGAAATCCTCGGAGGCGACGCCGAGTCGCGGACGCCGTTGGGGAGCTTGGTGATGCGGGTGGGGACGACGCACGGGGGGAGGTCCAGCCCGGGTAGGAGGCGTAGGAGCAAGGTCGAGCACGCCGCGGAGGCCGTATGGTCGCCGGACAGGCACCGCTCGCCGTATTGGCTGCTTCCGCCCCTGGACCTCGCGGAGCCCGTGCAGTCGCTGCGCCTCGCCGTATTGGCC
>NW_025256283.1:0-1855 GCF_018294505.1 Triticum aestivum
AATGCCCCTATTAGATACAAGAAAACCTAGCAGCTTGCCCGCCGGTACACCAAAGACACACTTATCCGGGTTGAGCATCATTTTATAAACCCGGAGGTTGTCAAACGTCTCCTTGAGATCAGCTATCAATGTCTCCTTTTCCCTGGATTTCACCACAATGTCATCCACGTAGGCATGAACATTACGCCCAATCTATGTGTGAAGACAATTTTGCACACAACGCTGATAAGTTGCCTGAGCACTCTTGAGCCCAAAGGGCATAGAAATGTAGCAGAAGGCTCCAAAGGGAGTGATGAAGGCTGTTTTCTCCTGGTCCTTAACCGCCATTTTGATTTGATGGTACCCTGAGTAAGCATCCAAAAAACTCAGGCGCTCACAACACGCCGTCGCATCAATGATCTGATCAATACGCGGGAGAGCAAAAGGATCAGCTGGGCAAGCTTTATTTAAGTCAGTATAATCCACACACATGCGCCAAGTCCCGTTTTTCTTAAGAACCAGCACCGGATTAGCCAACCATTCAGGATGAAACACTTCAACGATAAAACCAGCAGCCAACAGCCGGGCTACCTCCTCCCCAATCGCCTTGCGTCTCTCTTCGTTAAAGCGACGAAGGAATTGCTTGACCGGTTTAAACTTCGGATCGATATTAAGGGTGTGCTCAGCGAGTTCCCTCGGTACACCTGGCATATCAGAAGGCTTCCATGCAAAGATGTCCTAGTTATCACGGATGAACTCGATGAGCGCACTTTCCTATTTTGGATCCACATTGGTGCTGACGCTGAACTGCCTGGACGAATCTCCAGGTACAAAGTCAACAAGTTTTGTCTCATCCGCCGGTTTGAAGTGCAGGGTTGGGTCATGCTCAGTGGTAGGCTTCTTCAGAGGGGTCATATCCGCCGGATCAACATTCTCCTTGTAAAACTTTAACTCCTCTGTAGCACAAACCGACTCAGCGTAAGCCGCATCACTCTCTTCGCAATCCAAAGCGATTTTTCGATTTCCATGAACCGTGATGGTTCCCTTGTGACCCGGCATCTTGAGCTGCAGGTAAACATAACAAGGCCTCATTTTGCATAAGCCGGTCGCCCAAACAGCGCGTGATACGGGCTCTAGATTCTCACCACCTCGAAAGTCAATGTCTCAGACCGGGAATCATGCTCATCCCCGAACACAACTTCCAAAGCGATCTTGCCCACCAGATACGCCGATTTTCCTGGTACTACACCATGAAAAACAGTATTGGACGGTTTAAGATTCTTATCTGTCAGCCCCATGCGGCGGAATGTCTCATAATACAGAATATTAATACTTCTTCCTCCATCCATAAGTACTTTGGTGAATTTGTAACCTCCCACCTGAGGTGCCACCACCAGAGCTAGCTGACCCGGATTGTCAACCCGGGGCAGATGATCCTCCCTACTCCACACAATGGGCTGTTCCGACCAGCGCAGATAACGTGGAACTGCCGGTTCAACCACATTAACTGCCCTCTTCTGCAGCTTCAGATCTCGTTTGCACAGACTAGTGGTGAACACATGATATTGCCCACCATTCAGCTGTTTCGGACTACTCTGGTAACCTGACTGCTATTGATTCCCCTGATTACCCTGCTGGTTATTACCGCTATGGTTGTTCTGGTTATTCTGATTGTTCTGAAATCCAGAACCTGAACCGCCGCCACTATGAAAACCTGGACCTGAACCGCCCGATGGGCCCTGATCATATCGGAAGAGATCAGAGTTTTTGAACTGCCTCATAATGTTGCAATCCTTCTAGAGATGAGTTGCGGGGACCTCCTTGGTTCCATGCTTTGGACAGGGCTGATTCATCAAGCGCTCCAGATTCATCGCAC
>NW_025256284.1:0-1855 GCF_018294505.1 Triticum aestivum
CACGCACACACAAAACTGATAGCCAAGGCCCTTGTCGTGCCCTCTTTTCTCTTTATTTCTTTTTCTATTTTCTCAACTCAATACAATAAAACTCACGCACCTGCCCATCTATATATAGATGCAGGACCTGACTCCACGCCACCGACCTGAACTCAAAATTCCTAATATACACGGACACGTACTAGCAAAGCTAACCGGACTCAGACTAGTCCTACTCTAATACAACGACCGGACTCCTAACCGGACTGACGCTTACGAGACTAACCAAAACTCGCTCGGACAAACACACGTAGCACAAGCTGCTTCAACTAGTACTAACTCAACTTACCTAATCTGATCACCGGCAACGCTGATCCCAATACTAACTCTAACCGGGCACAACTATCACATGTTTAGATTACTCCAACATTCACCCCCTAATCTAAACATCTAACTTTTTACTTGACGAGACATGCAGACGATCACCTCTTTATCTTGCCCCGCCGAATGCTCCTGGTGACGCAACTTACCGGACCACAACTTGTCTCTTCTTGAACGATGACCACTTCATCAACATCTTTCTCATGCCGACTTGTAGACTGAAACCAACGATTACCCGGACTACCAGCCACGCTACCACATCTTAGCGTGCCACATGCAAACTAAACGCATAGCTGCATGCAGGAACTCAACTTAACTGGTGCGCCTCCATCTTCGCGTTGATCTTCATCTTCACGTCGGTTGCTTGCACACAGGGAGACACATCTCTTCACCCGTCACATCTTCACATCTTCTCAGTGTCGCCGATGCCACATCTTATCAAACGACACCTCCTGTCCGACGGCAACACAACTTGCCATATACGTGCAACTCATCTCCACCGTATATGAACACGACGGAACTCCACTACCACGAACCGAAACGCAAGGCACAATTTCCTTTTTCGATCCGCTCTCACTCTCAACTCTCCTGCCAGTGACGCATCTCAACTACAGCAGAAGAATCACACACCTCAGCTCTTGGATGCACCTTACAAGAACTCCTGTGCACACTTGACGACTGCTCGCAACTTTGTCGCCTCTTCCTCGCTCTAGCACCGCACCTCGGCACTACCGCTCCCGTCAACCTCCTCCATGTCGTTTCGTCAAACGACAATCACCCGACGTCTCGCTTGCGACAACATCCTCGCCGCCTTCTTGTCGCCACTCCGCCAAACGACAACTGCCCGATCCTCCTTGTCGCCGCTTGAACGACAATTGCCCGTTTCTCCCCTTCGCTGCACCATCAGCGGTCGCATCGCCCGCTCTTCTTCGTCGTTGCACCACCCAACGACAGTATCGCCCGCCCCGAGGCGCTAGTCGGGTCGCCACCCCGGGGGAAGCACGCTTCACCGCGACCTTGCTCTTATACCAATTGTTGGAAATCCACCCACAGGATCAATCACATAAAATCACACGAACACACGCACACACAAAACTGATAGCCAAGGCCCTTGTCGTGCCCTCTTTTCTCTTTATTTCTTTTTCTATTTTCTCAACTCAATACAATAAAACTCACGCACCTGCCCATCTATATATAGATGCAGGACCTGACTCCACGCCACCGACCTGAACTCAAAATTCCTAATATACACGGACACGTACTAGCAAAGCTAACCGGACTCAGACTAGTCCTACTCTAATACAACGACCGGACTCCTAACCGGACTGACGCTTACGAGACTAACCAAAACTCGCTCGGACAAACACACGTAGCACAAGCTGCTTCAACTAGTACTAACTCAACTTACCTAATCTGATCACCGGCAACGCTGATCCCAATACTAACTCTAACCGGGCACAACTATCACATGTTTAGATTACTCCAACATTCACCC
>NW_025256285.1:0-1855 GCF_018294505.1 Triticum aestivum
TCCTCGTCTACCACTATTGCATGGCCACAAGGCCTTGCATGTGTTTTGCCAGATTTGTCAACAGCCCCAACTACAAGTTCTCTATGGTGGACCAGCAATGATGTAAAAGCGTTCAAGGTTTTGGGCTTGGCCTGCAAGAAGCTTGTCGACATCCATGGCCACTACGGGGTCAGGGGCAGCACGAAGGATACGTACTCGCTTGTTGACCGCGCCTCGACCATCATCGATCCCTAGTACGAAAACATGAAGGAGGATGCCAAGAAAAACCCCGCAGACTAGCACGAGGCCTGGATGCAGTGACTAGATAAAGCTCACCTCAAGTTCGCGACCAAGAACATGTACACATTCTACGATATGCACAAGGGGATCATTGACATGAGGGAGTGCCTCCTTCCTATAATCGACAAGGGATCGAGCCACTAGCAGAGCAGTGGCGGCAAGCGTCACAAGATGAAGTAGATGATGATTAGATGATTGGTTATCCTAGTTAATTTTGCATGTAATTGTTAACTTTGGTGTGTGTAAATGTCATGTGTGTACTAGTCACTTATGTAATTGGATGTTTAATTTGGTTATGCAATCATGTCCTTATATGTATATACGTTGTTGTTCTTTAGACAGAGCATAGATGTTGTGCAGACTAAGCAAATCACATCGCATACAGATCAAACTACAGAACCCGACGGTGATGATTTCTTCAATTGTTACAGTTATTTACCACCAACCATTTGACCACAGCACCCACAACTTATTTGGCGCATTCATCTATGTTATTATCGGTCTTCCCACATAGTTCTGGTTACTGACCTGTTTGCTGCTATCACACACATCTTATTAAGCCAAATCATTTATGATGTTTTGGCTCATCGCAAATAGTTTATCTGAGTGAACTGTAAGGCGTCTATCGCACACACCTTCATCTAGATGACCCTTTCTATTTTTTTCAATCATCGCAAATAGTTCATCCGAGTGAACTGTATGCCATCTACTGCAAACACCTTGATCTGGCTAACCGTTTCTGTTGTGTTCTCTAATTGCAAACAGTTCATCCGAGTGAATTGTATGTCATATATTGCACATACCTTGATCTGGCTGGCCAGTTCTGAATCGTGCTTGGTGTCTCCTCATCGCACACAGTTTCTCTTATTGGTGAGAGTTTTATTACAACAACTTTTGTGATTACTGCGTCGCACACAGTTTGGTCGAAAGCTCTCTGATTCACGTGTCACGTTAGCAGCATCCTACAGTAGTGATAGAAAGAACTTATTATAATCTCCGTGTGGAGCTATTTGTTCCAAATTGATGTACTAATTTGTATTCTGGTTAATATTAAAAATTGATCCATAATAATGTGGGGATGTATGTTTGCATCTAGTATCTAGTATTTTTCTTAGTAGGTTGTTCAACAAAGTATCACAATTTCCACAATAACGTGAAAAATGGTTGATATGCATGACTGCATTGCTCAAACTTTGCATCAATTCTTCCAAAGCTTTCAAGAGGAAATGAAGTTTGTGTAAATATAGAAGGCTATACAATTTTTTTGCTATAGACTGATATGGAACCTTGGAGTGGTCATATCCAAGTAAGAGACGATGGAGTTGAACTTTGATGGAAATTTCCTTATATAGATATGCATGGATTGAAAGGAGAGGTTGCAACTTTACTCCATCTTCACAGTTTGATAAGATGGAAATTGCCTCATATATCCATGCCTAGATGGAAAGGAACGTGCCACACCTTCCCTCTTAAAAATGTGAAATTCATTGATGCAAGAAAAGTCAACCGTTTCTAGGGAGGGGTGTAGATCTCAAAGAAAGCAACAATCTATAAATACCAATACACAAACACAAAC
>NW_025256286.1:0-1855 GCF_018294505.1 Triticum aestivum
GGCGGCGGTGGATCAGTCGGGCTCCCTTGTCGCTCGTGTGGGTCTGGCGACGGAGACGTGTGCTGCGTCGGCTGGCCAGTGCGGCGCCCTGGTCACTGGCGTGGATTTGGGGATGGAGACGTGGGCTACGGCGGCGGCATATTCCGGCGTCCACCTCGCTGTGTTGTTGGCGTTCCATGTCGATGTACGCCGCCAAGGCAAGGCAAAAGATGTAGCTAGCTAGCTCGGGGAAGGAACACACGCCCGTAGTAATACCCGGAGTGTTATGTTCGCCCGGAGTAGCTGATTACGCCGAGTTGATCGGCGCGCGCGTACGTAATACTCCTACTACACAAAGGCTATTTAAGCTGCTGGAACACTGGCGGTTTGATGGCACGCAGCTAGTAGTAGTAGTATTCTATTTCTTCGTTGATCTCTTTTCACGGTTTGTTTACAAGGAGATATACATATTATACAAGTCCTTATATACTAGTAATAATCTTTTTCTTCAGGACAACATACTAATAATCGGTGATGGGTTCTAGTCCGAGCTGGACGTAGACAACGTGATCGATTCCAACGGCACTCACAGACTGTTCCGTCAAAACTGTCGGGCGCTTCGCACGGCACACATCCAACTGGGCTAGCCCATGTTTCTCAAAAAAAAAACTGGGCTAGCCCATCATAGAACCAATGCACTGTAGTGAACCGGGCATGGGCGAGCATCTTTTTCTCTCTGATTTCTTACTCGGTTTACAAAAGGAAAAAATATTTCTAAAATGTGAGCATTTTTTGAAAATTCGAGAACACTTTTTTGAAAATCTGGCCATTTTATGAAAAAAGAGCAAACCTTATTTTTAAATGCAATTTTTTAAAATGTAAACTATTTTTTAGAAAACATAAAGATTTTTTTAAAAAACGAACAGTTTTTCATAAATGGAGGGGTTCCATGTTGACGTACGCCGCCATGGCAAGGCAAAAGATGTAGCTAGCTTGGGGAAGGAACACACGGCCGGGAGTGTTCTGTTGGCTTGTAGTTTTAGTCCGAGCAGCGGATAACGCCGAGTTGATCGGCGCGCATGTACGTACGTCCTCTCGGGTGATACTCTTTCTAGGTCAGCCGATGGTCATCTAGCTTATGAGATTAAGGATCATTTGGTAGCTAGGGAGTTTGTTCCTCTAAAAATTAGCAGAGATCAGAATAAGGTAGCACATCAATTGGCAAACTATAGTCGTACTGAAGCTTGTACTACGGTATGGCTGAACTCGTGTCTTCCATGTTGTGAGGAGCAGCTGTCTCATGATTGTAGCCCTATCATAATAGAATAAAATCCCTTTACCCCCGCAAAAAAAAAATAGCTGGAGCACAGGCGGTTTTTTTTTTACAAGGTGATGGGTTCTAGTCCAAGCCGGACGTAGACCCCAATGTGATTAATTCCTTTTTTCAGGGGTCCTATACGTGATTGATTCCAATGGCCCTCAGACTGCTCCACGGTACTGGGCTCCGGTTGATTCCGTCGGCCCACTCCCGACTGGGCTAGCCCATCACAGCGAGCCGACCCGATGTAGCACCAAGGCACTGTAGTGAACCGGTCATGGTAGCGGGCGACTTCTTTTTTGGCTGGTAAAAAATGGAAGATATTTCTGAAAGTTAACGTTTTCTGAAAAATTGAGAACATTTGTTCTGAAAAATCTGACCATTGTTTGGAAAAAGCGCAAACATTATTTTGAAATAAAACTTTTGAAAATGTCAAATGTGTTTCTAAAAGCATAAAGATTTTTAAAAATCCGAAATTTTTTATAAAAAAGGGAACTTTTCAAAACATGCTACTCCCTCCGATCCATATAAATTATTGCTGATTTAGTAAAATCCTAG
>NW_025256287.1:0-1855 GCF_018294505.1 Triticum aestivum
TGTAGCGACCCGACCCGAATGGATCAAGTCTCTGTGCTTAAGTGTCATCCCTGGATCGGTATGCTGACACACACAGTACTCGAGGATTTATAACAGAGGTAAATCACATGTATAAAGTAACGTAAATACTATTACCTCAATCCAAAATAGCGGAAGTAACAAGGTTGTGGATTCCCATCAACACCAACGGCAAAGTTGGGTGTAGAAATCGTAACCCTAACGTATCACTTACTCGTCATAAGATATCCTGCAACATGAAACGTTGCAGCCCGAAAACGGGTCAGTACATTGAATGTACTGGCAAATTCACACCATAGAGAAATGATGAACAAAGGCTATCACTACATGCATATATGGCTGGTGGAAAACCTCTATGGTTATAATGTTTTTGCGAAAAGCCAATTTTTCCCTACTGCAAAGGAATAAATTTTATTTAACTATCATGGTGGTTGTGAAACATTGAGAAGGTACCTCCAACTCAATCCCAATTAAGTATCATCATTAACCCAACAAATTTAATTAAAGTAACATGGTGATGAGATCAACGGGATAATCCAAGAACTAGATACTCAAGATGTCCATAACCGGGGACACGGCTAATCATGATTAGTTTGTACACTCTGCAGAGGTTTGTGCACTTTCCCCACAAGACTCGATCGCCTCCGTTTGATTTCTCGCACTACATGATGTTTGAGAAACGGATGACCGAGACACAGTCTTTCCGAAGAGGTCCCCTTAACCGATAGATAGGCCGGTACACCTACAATCCCCTACATCTGCTAGCCCATCATGGAAAGGTTTCCCACAACTTACTCGACTATGCTAGAGCCCATAATAGCTTGTGGCTGCACACGGAAGTTTCTAGCATGAATAATCTTATGATCCCTTTGAGCCTGGGTGGCGGACCTTATACATACAGACAACACTGGGTTCTCCAGGTGCCTCAATCCACCCAGATGTGAGTTTTAATTGCCACCTTAGGTAAACCATTATTAACAATCTCACATCTGTCATGAATTTCACTCAAACCCAATCCACGTCTACGAGCATAGCATGGCAATATAATAGCAACGTAGAAGTAACTCCCAAGGGTTTGATAATCAAACAGGTAATAGGTACTACCTCAACTACTTCCCAATACCCACAATTTAATTAGGTCCTAACCATGCAATGTTTGAGGGTTGAATCTAATGCATAAAACTAGGTATGAAAGGGATATGATCAAAGTGTTACTTGCCTGCAATGTTGATGAAGATGATCCGCACTCAAAACTCTTGATAGTTCTACTCGCCACACTCCGTTTCAATCTATCGTAAGCAAACAATACTAACCACACTTAAGCAATCACTCAAAAGATCAGAAAGAAACGAGGAAAACAATTCGGAAAACTTCAAAACCAAGAAAATAACTCTTGCAACATAAACAATTTCTAACAATACCAAAAATTATGTGAATTTGGCCTTATTAGAAAGTTTAGGTCAAGAGCTTCGCTTTGCAAAAATAATCAACTCAAACGGAGTTACGGAACTTAAGTTATGAACAAAAGAAGTTTGAATTCAAATCTGATCTAATTCAAATTTTAAAATTTCAAAAACATGTTTGAGTTGTTTTACTGGATAGAGGGGATCATAACGAAGAAGTGGGCGTTGGTTTCATCGAAAACGGAGGTACGGATAAAAAGATATGATCAAAGGAAATTTGACTATGAAACAAATTTCGAAATTTGAAAATTAAAAAAAAATTGATGTGACAGGTTCACTGGATAGGTGAAAACAAGACGAAACTATAGACGCTGGTTTCATCTAATTTGGATGAACGAGTAAAAGTTATGGCTATTTGAAAAATCAGGGCCAAG
>NW_025256288.1:0-1855 GCF_018294505.1 Triticum aestivum
AATGGAGAAATACAAGGAACCTAGCTCAAATATAATGACAGCTGCCAATCTAGCTTTCTTAGGCGATGATGGCGAAACCAAGAGCACTAACATGATGGGATTGAACTTGAAGGGGCACTTTCCCAACGCGATAAATGCATGTTAAGAAACCTTGTGCTAAACGGATGCATTAAATTTTTAAATGCAATATGTATCTATGACACTTGTCAATGCAGGAGCTTGATGAGATCTGCTGTGATTGTGATTGGATAGCCCCTAGATACACAGTAGTACCTTCACTAGCAGATGGTATGTGTAAGTACATTTACTCTTATCTCTTTAATTTTCCAAATGGACAAGCATTGGGTTCATGGACCATATAGTCACAGTAATAAAGAATTTCATAAAAATGGGTCTCGTGCCACGTACTTCCTGATTAGCGTTAATTGAATCCAATCCCTATAGTATCCCCTTAGTATCATGCATTGACCTGTTAGCGTACATTGTGTACTATGCTTAGCATGCTTGGGCAAAAGAATTTTCAAGTGGTCAGCTATATAAACCACTTTCGAGATGAGCATCACCGGCGATCCTCATCCGACCGCACATGATGCGAGGTGGTCTGCACCTGCCAATATGATACTGGAGCTTGGCAAGAAGGCAGAGGAAAAAGGACAAAATGATAACTCATGCAATGTTGCTAGGTGGGAACTACTAGGCCTTTGGGGCCAATATTCGTAAAGAGTGAAATAAAGCAACTTAGCTATTTGTTGTTCTGATGTATGAAAGTTATAATGATTTGTGTAGCATGAGTTTGTACTGTGTTACGTTGTGCACGTGCGTGCTAACCAGGTGCTCAAACGAATTATTTTTACCATTATTTTATTGAGTTTTCCTTTTTGGGGGGAACTTGTTCAAACTTGCTTTTGGGTGGAATTTCACTAATGTGCATCTGAGTGGGTTAAATTTTCCTAAATAAGTAGCACTTTTTGGAAGGTTGCTTATTATTGCTAATTTAGCAATTGCATTCCTGTTTATCTGATAGGTTTTGCGAGTGAGAAATTTTGGAGCTTCAATTTTAAAATTATCAAAAACCATAGTTTGAAGTTTGAAAAAATCATAGGTTTTTGTACGTATGTTCATATGGATGCATTCCACAAGTGTATAATGTTTCTAGATGAAATATGTTAACATGTGAGCAACACAAAAATAAAATTTTTGTGAATTTTCAATAATGAATAATGCATGTACTATTCACCATTATCAAAGTTATGAATTTGTTTTTTTGTAGTTCACTAGAAGTGTGGCAAATTTTGGCAAGTTATTTCTATATGAGTTCCACATTTCCATTACTCATCATGTTTAAACCTTATCCAGAAGAGAAGATGACCGCAAAAGTGTTGTCAATAATGGAGAAATACAAGGAACCTAGCTCAAATATAATGACAGCTGCCAATCTAGCTTTCTTAGGCGATGATGGCGAAACCAAGAGCACTAACATGATGGGATTGAACTTGAAGGGGCACTTTCCCAACGCGATAAATGCATGTTAAGAAACCTTGTGCTAAACGGATGCATTAAATTTTTAAATGCAATATGTATCTATGACACTTGTCAATGCAGGAGCTTGATGAGATCTGCTGTGATTGTGATTGGATAGCCCCTAGATACACAGTAGTACCTTCACTAGCAGATGGTATGTGTAAGTACATTTACTCTTATCTCTTTAATTTTCCAAATGGACAAGCATTGGGTTCATGGACCATATAGTCACAGTAATAAAGAATTTCATAAAAATGGGTCTCGTGCCACGTACTTCCTGATTAGCGTTAATTGAATCCAATCCCTATAGTATCCCCTTAGTATCATGCATTGA
>NW_025256289.1:0-1855 GCF_018294505.1 Triticum aestivum
TAAAATCAAATGAAGTTCAAAAAAATCCAAAGAAAATTCTGAGTAGCATACTTTAATATGTCAAAAACGAGAAAGATAAAACCCAACTAAAAATGTACAAAACAATTAAAAACTTAATTTGGGTTAACTTTAAGTCAAACTAAATCCTACAAATGTATGAAAACTCAATTTAAGCTTTTCTTAACCAAATAAAACAAACACATTTTTTGGCCTTGCTTTTTAGAAAATAATTTTTAAACATTCTAAAAATTGCGATGTTACAGTGTTTATTGTTGGATTATGTGCATGAGTTTGTTGGGCTAGTTTCCTACCAATTAGTGAAGCATGGGATCCCAATCCATGTAAATGTAACAGAGATAACCAAAACACTGATGATGTAAAAAGCCATGACAACATGGCAGATTTGATAAAACCGACCATAACTCACTTAAGCACGGTCTCAGATTGAAGAGTCTTCTTTCTTGTCATTTCTTTCGTTACTCCAATTCTGCATATTTTCAGGCGATCAATTATTCGTGCTTAGTTGCTTACACACATAACATTTTTATAGAGTCGCGAAAATTAGCCACCGAATCAATTACCCGTACCCATGTAAACTTTCCTTGCGAACATGGCTTTTGCCTCCGATGGCCCTTCGGATGGCGCCAACTCCGGCACATTGTGTTGTGGTGGTGGTGCATGCATACCCTTTTTGAAGCAGGTGCATTTGGAGAGTATGCAGAATCCGCCGTCGAACCGCCCCTTTTGGCAACTCTTCATGCATTCCTTCCAGTCCATGCATCCGTGGTTGTAATCCTTGTTCATGGAGGAGAAAAGCTGATGGAAAGCCTCCGCACCTGCATCAGAGAGTTTAACACCCAGAACTTTAATTAATACATGTACTTGCATGATACCACTATGATCAATTTGCCAAATGCACACACATATATAAATTTCATAAAAATGTGTAACCCATGAGCTTATGATATATATGTACGTATATGTATAAATTGGAGTTAATATATGATCTTACGATAGTATCTGAACTTACCGTGGCACATGAGGAGCAAACCCAGAACGAAGGCAACAAGAAATTGTGCTCTATTGAACGCCATGGCCAAGACGATTAAACTTTTCTTTGCTTTGCTTGTGGTTCTTCAGGATTGATGTGAAACGGTCTGTGCTATTTATAGAGATGTTCATTTGAGATTCCATTGAATGTATGAGATGAATCATGAGGAATCTAAATGACAGATATAAGAGTATTCGTGTCTCATAAATGCAAGTTCTTTAATACTTCAAATATGTGATAACAAAATGTTGGATATACATATATTTCCATTTCCACTATAAATTCAAGTGCTTTAATACTGCAATACGTGATATCAAAATGTCAGATATACATATATTTGTGTCTCGTTTATAAATGAAAGAGCTTTAATACTACAAATACATGGTATCAAAATGTTGGACATGTTGGTATTTCTATCCCATGTACAAATGCAAGCATTTTAGATACAACAAATACATGATATCAAAATGTCAGATATACATGTAATTCTATCTCATGTATAAATGCAAGTGGTTTAATACTAACAAATACGCAGCATAAAAATGTCAGATATACATGTATTTATATCTTGTGTATAAATGCAAGTGCTTTAATACTACAAATACTTGTGTTTCTATTTCGCATTTGACTGCTGGTGTATAGATCTACTTTTCCAATGCCATATAGGCAACTTGTGTTTTTGAACCAAGTGAATATTTAATGATAATCGGAACATTTTGTGTTAATATAAAGAAAGTGGTACAATACCTAACATCATGCATTCATTGATCTAGTAAAGCATTACTATATCAATAGCCCGCACAA
>NW_025256290.1:0-1855 GCF_018294505.1 Triticum aestivum
TCACCTTCATGACTTCTTCGTCCTCGCCATCTCTCCGTTCGACCACAACCTGAGGTCCGGTCTTCTCCCCTACTGTAGGTGAGCTGCCAATGCGATTTCATCCATCCCTTCTCCTCTTGTTTCTTCACTATGCCTGTGTGTTGCCTCTCCATCACCGGTGGACTGCTAGTTGATTGCTGCTCTATCTCTCTCGTGTAATCACTTGATCTGTAATTTCTGTATGATCTGTTTACATCAGAAATGATCTTTTAAACTTATATACAGTATTGATTTATCTGCATTGCAAGTTGGATGCTGGCTGCTTGATCTATCCCTCCCTTTGTAATCCCTTAAGCTGCAGTTTTGGCATGCTCTGTTTATACTAAACAAAAATCAAGATGAGATTGTTGGCCACTGTAATCCTGCTGCACAATGTTCAGTTAGCTAAATGTTTGCCTTTCTTCAGTTTTGTCAGAATAGGCATGCATGCACCGCGAGCTTGTTCTTGTGCATGTAGCAGCTCCTAGCTTTTGTTTTTGTTAGAGGAAAGCGCTGCACCTAGTTGCACGCAGCACCAAAATCTCTTGTGTTTGTTGCCTCCTTTGACCGACCGACGAGAGAAACGAGACATAAGCTTGCTAGCTGCAACATCAGAAATTAATATACCCAAACAACATGACTATTGAAAGTGAAATTTTCTGTACTGAACACTTCCTGGAAATAATTATAATTCCGTGATGCAGTTGTACTCGACTGGTCTGAAGGTAATCGTAACGGAGGAAGTTAATAGAGGGCTGGTCATATCTAGCACCTGAAGAACCAAGGGAGCATCGACTAGTCTGAAGGTAACCATCCCGGGCACTATTGATGTTACTGAAGCTAGCTCTATTTTTTCTCAGTTACTAAGTTATATATGGGGCGCGATGCCAAGAGGTGATACTGGGCCGTGCTAGTGCTAGTGTGGAAGTAGGATCATATTCTGTTGCATGATGCCAAGATGTGACACTTTTTTTTTTGGAACGAAGGCTCAAGAAGAACCCGGCTTTGAATTAACAAAGCCATCAACCAGCCAGGAGTTACATCGAATAAACCACACAAAAGAAAGAAAAAAAGGCAGATACAAAGTGCTGCTACAACAGCTCACAGGCAGCAGCAAAACAAGCACACCAGCCGAAGGAAAATGAAGCACAGCTTGCAGCGCCGATGCCATTGTCTACCAACATGACCGCCACCTGGGAGGAAGCAAATGTCTTGAACTACCACCGGAAATGTGCCGCTATCCACTCTCAGAGGCCAAGCGAGATCTCCATGTCATCCGTCTCCACCTCTGTAGAGGGCCCCTGCCCTCTCACCCAGGATCGAAGGGCGCCGCACCAACTGCAGGCGGAGTGGTTCCCCCGAGAACACGGATAACCAAAGAGGATCGGGCTGGCAACACAAAAGGATTGGGAAACAACAACCATAGGTCATCCCAAGAACACTACTGCCGCACATGGAACAACCACATGGCAAGACAAGAGCAGTTGAATGTAGACGCGAACGAAGAGAACCATGGCACCACCACCAATCACATACAGCAACAGGCCTCCTCGCAGTCCCCAAGCGACGCCTTCAAGAAGGGGAGTGACATGGAGTGCCACCGTCGCCCAAAACAGGGGACTAGGATTTTCATCCGAAAGCAAGGGAATTGGTGGGTGGAAAGGACCTCGACGAAGCCTCCATGGAGGGGATCGGCACCAGCGGCGTCGACATCGTCGTGACCAACTCGCCGGTCAAGGGTTTCCCCCGGTCTCACCCCCACCCCAACCACCCCCGTCGGCAAGAACCAGATGGGACAAGACAGGTTGCACGGAGGTGGGGTTGGGTTTCTTCAGAT
>NW_025256291.1:0-1855 GCF_018294505.1 Triticum aestivum
CATGTAGCTGATGCGCGCGTTAAGCTGGCACCTTAGCTCGGCGGCCGACATGGCGAAGCGAGGACAGAGCAAACACTGAGATGGAATTCGAAGCTGCCGGCGGAGTGGACGAGGAGAGGAGATGAGAGGTGTGCAGGCAGGTCACGGAGCCGTTTGGCA
Organism: Triticum aestivum; assembly: GCF_018294505.1. Taxonomy (NCBI): domain Eukaryota; kingdom Viridiplantae; phylum Streptophyta; class Magnoliopsida; order Poales; family Poaceae; genus Triticum; species Triticum aestivum. The sequence goes on from NW_025256291.1 coordinate 160, forward strand.
GGGAGTGCTCTACTGGCTGGCCGTCATCAATGAAGAGCTTAAAGTTGAAGATGGCGTACGTGTGCATGGATGCAGCTACATTTTGGTGGATTGATGGATGGATGCCGGGCCAGCTAGTCACGGCGGCACCCAGGAGGCAAGCAGATGACTTTGACCACTCGTTCGGCCCTTAGCCAAAGCCCCACTGGTCACTGACGCAAGGAAGGCAGGAAAGCGTCACTTTTCCAATTGCATAGTGTTGAGTAAATAGGCAATTTCTCGATTAAATTAATCCATGAGTAAATCATTAGCATGGCATTGACTAAGTTGATGACGTACTGACTCTGATCTAAACATGCACGTACTTAGCAAACAGTAGACAAATCTACACATACTGCTAGTACTGCTAATATGAAAATAATCAGGAGCGGGATAAACGAGTTATACCCTCCAGTAGGCCACGCAGAGGCCGCGGCTTTGGTGGCAGCAGCGGCGTCCTCGGCGACCTTCTTGTCGGCTTCAGCTTTCTCGGCGGCGGCACGGTCGGCGTCGGTGGACATGGTGATGATGAAGGCGACGCAGACATAGAGGAAGTAGACGATCGGAAGCGAGCAGTCGCGTAATCGCTGCCCAAAAACCTATTCGCCCCTCACCCCGTATAGGAACCAGAAGGGCGTGGTTTCGGAGACCTGCTCTCCCGTCGACCGTGTACGTGGCGGACGGGATGGAGTCACCGGCGGCAAAGGAACGACGGTGGGCGTGCGCGTGAGCAGATGTGATCTGTTCGTGGCGGCTAGGGTTAGGAGACACCGCATACTTATAGGCGCAGCCGCGTGGAGAGACGTGGGCTCGACCCACGTCCGAGTCCGTGACAGCCCACGATCCGACGTCTCAGATCGTGGCCCAGCTGTCAGAAAACTCTCCGTTAGTGACTGGTAAAAATAAGCGCGTAGGTGTGAGCTCGGCTCGGCTCAATCCCGCAACCCGCGGCGCGGCGCGTCGTGACGAGGCGTGGCGAGGCGGGCGGCGGAGGAGGAGTGCGCGAGGGCCTCTTCTCTTCTCAAGCTCCAATAGCATGTAGAAGAGAAACCCTTATAAACCACTCCAACTCTCCTTCCACTTCCGGGGTGGGACTAAACTTCCCACCACACCTAGTGCCATATAACCCACATGGGCCCTTAGGGATTTTTCAGAAATTGCAATATGGGCCTAGAGCCCATCTCAGATTTCAGCAATCCCCCACCAGATCTCGAGGGCCCATTGTGTCCTCTGTTCCAATTGTTGTTTCGATATACCAGTGTTTCAGTAAAGACCTGTTAAGGTTGAACTTCACCTAGAACAAGTGGCTACACTCCTTCACAACTGAACAATGGACTATGCCTTGAATTGTCAGTTTGGCGTAAAGAAGTTTCACTACATGTCTTACTAGTACTAGGCTGCCGAAGGCTGACCCCTCGGGTGGAGCATATAAGTCACACTCCTGGCCTATTCATGAGCTTACTAGAGATCACCCCAATCTCATAGACTGTGACCAGCAGTCGGGCTCATATAGGTGTGTTCCTCCAAAGATCGCTCTGTAGGATAGCATCTTGCTTTTATAAGCTTTGGAACACATTGAGACCGTAGTCATCCTACCATACAGTATCGAGAGTATTGCATCTCCAACGGAGTGGGTTAGTATAGTTACTCTCCTTAGTTCACCACTGGCTTGTTTTCC
>NW_025256292.1:0-1855 GCF_018294505.1 Triticum aestivum
CCGCCGGGTAGCTAGGTTAACCACTGCCACTGGCACGGCGGCAGTTCGTTCGATGTTGCCGCGAGCGAGACTAGACGGGGGACGCGGGATGCGGTACCTGTGCGCGATCGTTGGAGATTCATGACGTTGTCGCGCCCGCTGTCCGACGAGATCGCCGGCGACGAGATAGCCGCCGGTGGAGATCTACTACTTATGGAGCTGCGTCAATGCTCGCGAGATTAATGGAGCTGCTCGCGTGAATGATTGGAATCGGCAGGTCTTACGTGGATGTGGGGTCGTATCTATGTTTTTTTTCGGACCAGGTTACTGTACGTATACGGTCTGGGTTATACAGGGCTAGACAGGGCTTGGATCTGGGCTGCGGCGGGCCAGGAAAAAAATTTGTGGGGACAAAAATACCCCTCCGAAATTAGGTTAGGGGGGAGCACCGGAGCAGGGCTCACTCAAACAAAGAGAAACTGCGGCAACCTCGTGTCTCCCCCGCGGGAGACCCAAGGGGGAACCTAGCCGCCCTCCTCCCGCCTCCACCTCTCCTCCCCGCCGTCAACAGCGCCACCGGGCAAAGCTTGGTCAGTTGTCCGGCGGCAGAGCGTCTCTCCCCCTTGTCCATCGTGGTTGGCGCGGGGCAGCCAGATCGGGCGGGGCGCCGGACTAGCGTGGGGCCGGGCGGCGCGGTAGGCGGGTTTCTTGGCTACGTCGTGCGTGGCACGGCGGCGGCGGCGGCCTGCTCGCAGCATGGTGACGGCTGCGTGGTGGGCAAGATCGATGGTCGCGGGCGCTGTCGGGTTTAGATCAGATCCAATCTGGGTCTTGGGCTTGAACGCCGTCAGCCGCCGCGGAGTGGTGGTGGTTGTCGCTGACCACGCCGGATTGCTGGATTCGACGCCTGGAGATCTACGATGGATTCTTCTCGATCCTCGTTCATGGTTGGTTGAACCCCATGGCTCTCTCATCTCTGTAGGTTCTGGTTTGTGGTCCGTTGCCGGATCCGGAGACGACAGAGTTTTGGTGGTATAGGATGGGGACTGGAGGAAATTTTGATCGGTTTGTTCGGTCCGGCGTCGGCGATGTCTCTCGGCGCTGTTACCCTCCGTGGAGGCGATGTCGAGGTCTCTCCTATCCACCACCGAACCCCTCGCGGACGAAAGTCCGGTGGCAGCGTCCTTTCCGTCGTACCCTCGATGGAGGCGCCGTCTTGGGAGGTTCTACTGTTCGGCGGAGAGATGATGTGGGTGATGGACCTTGGCTTCACCTTGAGTAAGACAAAGCCAAAACCGTTGGCAGTTTCCCTAATGGAAATCGACTGGAACAAACACGTCTTGTTTCACAAAAATAAAAGTGTGCAAAGGTACCTAGCACCAGTATCAGCTGAGTATATGCATACCTTGATTTCCATTTGATGTGACCCATTCTGTATAAAACGTACTGAGAATTGAGACCTCTCCTCCTCTGCCTTCCCCGCCTCCCGCGCCGCATCTACGCGGGTGCCACCCCTCCCACCCCCCGCCAGCCACCACGCCACTGCGGGCATTCCATTGGCTCCGACGCAGTCCCTGACCACCAGGATTTGTGCCTCCTTGGCCCATCGACGGCGCACTACCGGTAGATCTGCGGCTACCACCGCCGGCGACTATGCCTTGCCATTGATTGGCCGTGTATCGGAACGCACTTCCCCGGCAAAGCCTCCGCGCCACATAAAGGTATTGACTCCGCCTCTAGCAACTCGGATCTCTCCCGCCGGCGGTTCGCCGGCAAAGACACGCCCGCCATCGCCTGGGCTCGGTGCTAGCCCAGTAGCTCGTCCGCTCACCGTTGCCAGTCGTAAAGTGAGATGACTGCCCACGGTAGGTGGTGC
>NW_025256293.1:0-1855 GCF_018294505.1 Triticum aestivum
CCGCCGGGTAGCTAGGTTAACCACTGCCACTGGCACGGCGGCAGTTCGTTCGATGTTGCCGCGAGCGAGACTAGACGGGGGACGCGGGATGCGGTACCTGTGCGCGATCGTTGGAGATTCATGACGTTGTCGCGCCCGCTGTCCGACGAGATCGCCGGCGACGAGATAGCCGCCGGTGGAGATCTACTACTTATGGAGCTGCGTCAATGCTCGCGAGATTAATGGAGCTGCTCGCGTGAATGATTGGAATCGGCAGGTCTTACGTGGATGTGGGGTCGTATCTATGTTTTTTTTCGGACCAGGTTACTGTACGTATACGGTCTGGGTTATACAGGGCTAGACAGGGCTTGGATCTGGGCTGCGGCGGGCCAGGAAAAAAATTTGTGGGGACAAAAATACCCCTCCGAAATTAGGTTAGGGGGGAGCACCGGAGCAGGGCTCACTCAAACAAAGAGAAACTGCGGCAACCTCGTGTCTCCCCCGCGGGAGACCCAAGGGGGAACCTAGCCGCCCTCCTCCCGCCTCCACCTCTCCTCCCCGCCGTCAACAGCGCCACCGGGCAAAGCTTGGTCAGTTGTCCGGCGGCAGAGCGTCTCTCCCCCTTGTCCATCGTGGTTGGCGCGGGGCAGCCAGATCGGGCGGGGCGCCGGACTAGCGTGGGGCCGGGCGGCGCGGTAGGCGGGTTTCTTGGCTACGTCGTGCGTGGCACGGCGGCGGCGGCGGCCTGCTCGCAGCATGGTGACGGCTGCGTGGTGGGCAAGATCGATGGTCGCGGGCGCTGCCGGGTTTAGATCAGATCCAATCTGGGTCTTGGGCTTGAACGCCGTCAGCCGCCGCGGAGTGGTGGTGGTTGTCGCTGACCACGCCGGATTGCTGGATTCGACGCCTGGAGATCTACGATGGATTCTTCTCGATCCTCGTTCATGGTTGGTTGAACCCCATGGCTCTCTCATCTCTGTAGGTTCTGGTTCGTGGTCCGTTGCCGGATCCGGAGACGACAGAGTTTTGGTGGTATAGGATGGGGACTGGAGGAAATTTTGATCGGTTTGTTCGGTCCGGCGTCGGCGATGTCTCTCGGCGCTGTTACCCTCCGTGGAGGCGATGTCGAGGTCTCTCCTATCCACCACCGAACCCCTCGCGGACGAAAGTCCGGTGGCAGCGTCCTTTCCGTCGTACCCTCGATGGAGGCGCCGTCTTGGGAGGTTCTACTGTTCGGCGGAGAGATGATGTGGGTGATGGACCTTGGCTTCACCTTGAGTAAGACAAAGCCAAAACCGTTGGCAGTTTCCCTAATGGAAATCGACTGGAACAAACACGTCTTGTTTCACAAAAATAAAAGTGTGCAAAGGTACCTAGCACCAGTATCAGCTGAGTATATGCATACCTTGATTTCCATTTGATGTGACCCATTCTGTATAAAACGTACTGAGAATTGAGACCTCTCCTCCTCTGCCTTCCCCGCCTCCCGCGCCGCATCTACGCGGGTGCCACCCCTCCCACCCCCCGCCAGCCACCACGCCACTGCGGGCATTCCATTGGCTCCGACGCAGTCCCTGACCACCAGGATTTGTGCCTCCTTGGCCCATCGACGGCGCACTACCGGTAGATCTGCGGCTACCACCGCCGGCGACTATGCCTTGCCATTGATTGGCCGTGTATCGGAACGCACTTCCCCGGCAAAGCCTCCGCGCCACATAAAGGTATTGACTCCGCCTCTAGCAACTCGGATCTCTCCCGCCGGCGGTTCGCCGGCAAAGACACGCCCGCCATCGCCTGGGCTCGGTGCTAGCCCAGTAGCTCGTCCGCTCACCGTTGCCAGTCGTAAAGTGAGATGACTGCCCACGGTAGGTGGTGC
>NW_025256294.1:0-805 GCF_018294505.1 Triticum aestivum
GTGACCCTCTCTACCCTTTCGCACATGCTATGCGGGTGAAATGATTATACCATGCCAAGTTTCAATATTTTCAGAGTTCATTTTGTAATGATTTTCAATTTCACGGTCATTTAGCTCTCTCAACAATTAGGTAAATGACCGAAAAACAACAAATGATGTCAGAACATGTTGGAAATTGATGACGTCGCTTTAAATGCTGCATACTGAACACAAAAGAAGTCCGGAGTTCAAATAAGTTTAAAAAACATTGAAGTGCCCGTGTAACAGATGAGTTCTCGTCCGAAACCCTTTTACTCTGAAAGAGTTTGTCCAATTTAAACACAAAGTGCTTCCAGTTTTTGCCGTGACCCTCTCTACTCTTTCGCACATGCTATGCGGGTGAAATGATGATGCCATGCCAAATATCAACATTTTCATAGTTCATTTTGTAGTGATTTTCAATTTCACGGTCATTTAGCTCTCTAAACAATTAGGTAAATGACCGAAAAACAACAAATGATGTCAAAACATGTTGGAAATTGATGATGTCGCTTTGAATGTTGCATACTGAACACAAAAGAAGTCCGGAGTTCAAATAAGTTTAAAAAACATTGAAGTGCCCATGTAACACATGAGTTCTCGTCTGAAACCCTGATACTCCGAAAGAGTTTGTCGAGTTTGTACACGAAGTGCGTCCAGTTTTTTCCGTGACCCTCTCTACTCTCTCGCACAAGCTATGCGGGCGAAATGATGATACCATGCCAAGTTTCAACATTTTCAGAATTCATTTTGTAGTGATTTTCAATTTCACGGCCATTTAGCTCTC
>NW_025256294.1:815-1855 GCF_018294505.1 Triticum aestivum
AAGTCCGGAGTTCAAATAAGTTTAAAAAACATTGAAGTGCCCGTGTAACAGATGAGTTCTCGTCCGAAACCCTTTTACTCTGAAAGAGTTTGTCCAATTTAAACACAAAGTGCTTCCAGTTTTTGCCGTGACCCTCTCTACTCTTTCGCACATGCTATGCGGGTGAAATGATGATGCCATGCCAAATTTCAACATTTTCATAGTTCATTTTGTAGTGATTTTCAATTTCACGGTCATTTAGCTCTCTAAACAATTAGGTAAATGACCGAAAAACAACAAATGATGTCAAAACATGTTGGAAATTGATGATGTCGCTTTGAATGCTGCATACTGAACACAAAAGAAGTCCGGAGTTCAAATAAGTTTAAAAAACATTGAAGTGCCCATGTAACACATGAGTTCTCGTCTGAAACCCTGATACTCCGAAAGAGTTTGTCCAGTTTGTACACGAAGTGCGTCCAGTTTTTTCCGTGACCCTCTCTACTCTCTCGCACAAGCTATGCGGGCGAAATGATGATACCATGCCAAGTTTCAACATTTTCAGAATTCATTTTGTAGTGATTTTCAATTTCACGGCCATTTAGCTCTCTAAACAATTAGGTAAATGACCGAAAAACAACAAATGATATCAGAACATGTTGGAAATTGATGACGTCGCTTTGAATGCTCCGTACTGAACACAAAAGAAGTATGGAGTTCAAATAAGTTTAAAAAACATTGAAGCGCCCGCGTAACAGATGAGTTCTCGTCCGAAACCCTGATACTCCGAAAGAGTTTGTCTAGTTTGTACACGAAGTGCGTCCAGTTTTTGCTGTGACCCTCTCTACTATTTCGCACATGCTATGCGGGTGAAATGATGATACCTTGCCAAGTTTCAACATTTTCAGAATTCATTTTGTAGTGATTTTCAATCTCACGGTCATTTAGCTCTCTAAACAATTAGGTAAATGACCGAAAAACAACAAATGATGTCAGAACATGTTGGAAATTGATGATGTCACTTTGAATGCTGCATACTGAACACAAAAGAAGTCCGGACT
>NW_025256295.1:0-1855 GCF_018294505.1 Triticum aestivum
GCGGACGCGGCTATTCGAATAGATCATGTTAACCCTGCAGGGGTGTACTTCTTCATACACGCTCTCACCACTTACCGTCGCTTACACGACATGTACTCGGCCACCTTCAAGCGGAAGCCCAACGTGGGTGTCGGCCACGACCTACCTAATCACCTAAGCCTCCGGTCCAGGTTTATCGCCTATTCAGGTTCCATCCGCAGGGAGTCCGGCCGAGGTTTCCCATACGGCCCCGAACGATGTGAACAGGGTTCCCGAGATACCTAACGGGTATTCGGTACACCGTGCCACGTACCTACCGCATCACAGCCCACCCCTACGGTCAGTGCTGTCCACGGCCTCCAGTAGGCTACAAACACCAGAAACTACTTGCAACTCCTGGACGGAGAACTAGGGTGAATAAGAAGTCGAGAGGGTCCATTGGTTTCGGGCCCAATGCATGGTAGTAGCTGATTCTTAGATCACACATACAGATCTCAGTGCTTAAGGTCGGCTTCAATGAAACAACCCACCATGTACTCCTACATGGCCTCTCATCGATACCTTTACCAAATCGTGTTCACCACACCACTCTCATTACCGACATAATCATTTCACTCTAGCCCATCACCCAAATGAACCAGACCTGACACGACTCTAAGCATAGCAGGCATAGCAAGGTAGGAACAACACATACATATGGCTCAATCAACTCCTACACATGCTAGTGGGTTTCATCTAGTTACTGTGGCAATGACAGGTCATGCAGAGGAAATGGGTTCAACTACCGTAGCACACAGCAGTTCGAATCGCGTTGTCTTAATGCAGTAAAAGAGAGCAGGAGCGAGAACATGGGATTGTATCGATATGATCAAATGGTTGGTTGCTTTCCTGATGGTTCGATGCACTGATATGGTTCTTCGTTAGGGTAATCACGGTACTCCTCGGAGGCAGAACCTGTCGCAAAGGACATCGATACACAAGCGTCACCAAACAATGTGCAACAATATGATGCATGCATGAAACATGGCAATATGAGTGTGTTGGGCTAATGCAACTAAAACCAGAAGGGTTTGAACAAATTTGAATCAAAGATTCAAATTTCAAACTCCAAACATGGCCTTTTAAAGTGCTTTTCCTTGTTCTGCTTAAAACATCAATTTAACTTGTTTGATCATGCATGAAAATAGTACAGATGGATAGATTGGATTTTTCTGATCATTTTTCATATATAATTTGTCCAATTTGGAGTTACAGAATAAAAGTTATGAATTTTTGAAGTTTAAATAATATTCTGGAATTTCCTGATTTAATTTAAATCCAGAAAATCAATTACTGCGTCAGCCTGACGTCGGTGTGACGTCAGTGGTCAACTGAACAGGTCTGGGTCAAACCTGACAGTGGGTCCCGCATGTCAGGGTGATTATTTTAATTAAGATTTAATTAAAACTAATCCTGTATAATTAGCAGGGCTGGGCCCCACCTGTCATTGACTCAGGGGAGTCAACCAGGGCCCACCCGGGGTCAAAGTCAAAACCAGCGACGCCGGCGTTTAGCCGCCGGCGAGCCAGACGTGGCGGCGGGAGTGGTTTTGGCCATTTCGGCCACCAGAGGGGCCGCGGAGACCACCGGAGTGGAGCTGAGGACAAACCGCAGCTCTTGGCGGAGTCCGTTGGGGTCGGGGTGGCCGGAGTCGACGGCGGCGAGCTCGGCTGCGGCCGTCGGGGTTCGGTCGTGCACGGGAACAGGGTTGGAGCTCGAAGTCGAGCGAAGCGAAGCGCTAGGGATGCTCTACGGGGTCTTGCGAACTCGTTGGACTCGCCGGGGTGACCAAATGGTCACCGGAGTGCGTCGACGGCGAGCTCGGCGACGGCGGAGG
>NW_025256296.1:0-1855 GCF_018294505.1 Triticum aestivum
CGACCTTAATCAAGTGGTTCGCCTGACTCGATGCCTAGATGTACCCGGCCATACTGCCAAGTTGGTCAGGGTAATGACTGAGGCTGGATACCGTTGGTATCCTGAGTACACGGTCGAAGAGCAATTCCGGGACTTCAATCAAAGCCAGTATCTCTGCACTGTCAGGATATTTCCATCTTATCCTGGATCTACCGAGCCTCTTCACTGTTCCTATGGACTCGGGGTTACTATTGAGATGGCTGTGCAGGACGCCGCCTACTCTATGATGACCATTATGCGAGTCAGATCTGGTCTATTTCGGGACTCTGATTTCCGGTATATGCCAGGATCACTTCCGGGAGCACAAGGATATCTCCAGGCTATTTATGCTGACTCCACTCAGGAGGATTCACGGACTCGCACCACTGCTGAGATGCTCGAGGATAAGGACCGTGAAAATCGGGCCTTAAGGTTAGAGCTTTTCAATACCCGTGCTGACCACTGGGCCACTTTGACTCGGTTCGCACCGGCGGTACAAGCTGGATTCTCAGATATGCGCGATCTCTATCCTGTGAGATCTGCTCTGCCAGACGTGATGGTTTGGCGTGATGTAGGAGGCATCACCCCACCTCGCGGTCCCCGCAGGCCACCGTCTGTTGGTCCAAGGCCTCATCCTAGCCCCTATGGTCCACAAGCTCCGCGAGACCGTCTGTTTCCGGATGATCATGTTGAGCTTCCAGGATATGGAGGTGACTTCTATGAGGACTACTACGGATCGGTCTGAGTTAGGGGTAGTATCACTAGTTCGCACTAGCTGTGTCATCTATCGTCCCGCGTGACTCGTGGGATATGACCTAGTTGTACTCTTTCCGGAGGTGTAGAAAAATAATGTATAGGAGCTTGGAATGCCTCCGATGAGATGTAATCCTTTTTCTCACCGTAATAGTACTTTGTTTGGTCTTGTACTAAACCTTGTATGGTGTGTATGACGATGGAATAAAAGAAGCAGTTTCTGTATCTACCATGTCATACGGATGATCATCTTGCATTCCGAGTTATTCCTTACATTATGTATCCTATGTCGGAATTTTATCATTCTGACTAAAACATTGTCTTGTTTACCTAGGATGGTCAACACGCGCGCTAACCCTGCTTCCCAAGAGCAGGCCGAAGGCAGTGAAGCCAGGGATGCAAATCTGCCTCATCCTCCTTCACTAGCCGAGGTTATGATGGAAGCTGAGAGAAACAAGCGGGAGACAAACCGTTTGTTGGAGCGTATTGAACAGAACACAGCACACCATCAGAGGGCTAACGTGGTGTCACTCAGTGATTTTATCAAACTGCATCCACCCACGTTCCACCACTCCATCGAGCCTCTCGACGCTGATGACTGGCTTCGCAGTATCTCTCACAAGCTGCGTTCCGCGCTGGTAGCGGAGGCTGACAAGGTCACCTTTGCTGCATATCATCTTGAAGGCCCCGCCAGTCTATGGTGGGAGAATTATGGAGCTATGCGCCCAGCGGGCCATGTCACTACTTGGGCTGAGTTCAGCGAGGCTTTCCGTGAACATCACATTCCGGAGGGTCTCATGGACCGTAAACGTGAGGAATTCTGCAATTTCACCCAAGGCCGACTTTCTGTGGATGTCTATAGCAGGGAGTTTGGTAATCTCGCACGATATGCAACTGAGGAAGTTTCTACTGACGCCAAGAAGCAAGCAAGGTTCCGTAAGGGCCTTAGTCCTGAGCTTCGCCGCGACCTCCGTCTGCATGAGTGCACATCTTTTTCGAAACTTGTCAACAAAGCCATCAGTGCTGAAACTGGTCAGACTGACTATGACGCAACACGCAAGCATGGACGTGACATGGGTTCCTC
>NW_025256297.1:0-1855 GCF_018294505.1 Triticum aestivum
TTCCACGATTGATGAACCCCGGGGTGCATTTATGTGTCTGTCGTCAACACTCACAGTTTTGGCCAATTCTGACATGTTTCGTGGACTATTACTCACGGTTTTGGGGTCCCGAAGCGATTTCCATAGTTGTTGAACTCCAAGGTGTGCTTATGTGTTGGTCATCAACACTCCCAGTTTTGGCCGATTCTGGCCCGTTTCATGGACTATTACTCACCGTTTTGGGGTCCCAAAGCGATTTCCATGGTTGTCGAATTCCAAGGTGCGCTTACATGTCGGTCATCAACAATCACGGTTTGGGCCGATTCTGGCCCGTTTCTTGGACTTTTACTCTATTATGGGGTCTTGGAGTCATTTCGATGATTGACGAACCCTTGGTGCGTTTACGTGTCGGTCATCAACACTCACATATTCGGCCGATTCTAGTCCGTTTTGTGCACTATCACTCAGCATTTTGGGGACCTAGAGCAATTTCCACGATCGATGAACCCCGGGGTTCGTTTATTTGTCCGTCGTCAACACTGAGAGTTTTGGCCAATTCTGACGGGTTTCGTGGACTATTAGTCACCGTTTTGGGGTCCCGAAGCGATTTCCATAGTTGTTGAACCCCAAGGTGTCCTTACGTGTTGGTCATCAACACTCCCAGTTTTGGCCGATTCTGGCCAGTTTCATGGACTATTACTCACCGTTTTGGGGTCCCAAAGCGATTTCCATGGTTGTCGAATTCCAAGGTGCGCTTACATGTCGGTCATCAACAATCACGGTTTGGGCCGATTCTGGCCCGTTTCTTGGACTATTACTCTATTATGGGGTCTTGGAGTCATTTCGATGATTGACGAACCCTTGGTGCGTTTACGTGTCGGTCATCAACACTCACATATTCGGCCGATTCTAGTCCGTTTTGTGCACTATCACTCAGCGTTTTGGGGACCTAGAGCAATTTCCACGATCGATGAACCCCGGGGTTCGTTTATGTGTCCGTCGTCAACACTGAGAGTTTTGGCCAATTCTGATGGGTTTCGTGGACTATTACTCACCGTTTTGGGGTCCCGAAGCGATTTCCATAGTTGTTGAACCCCACGGTGTCCTTACGTGTTGGTCGTCAACACTGACAGTTTTGGCGATTCTGGCCCGTTTCATGGACTATTACTCACTGTTTTGGGGTCCCAAAGCGATTTGCATGGTTGTCGAACTCCAAGGTGCGCTTACGTGTCGGTCATCAACAATCACAGTTTGGGCCGATTCTGGCCCGTTTCTTGGACTACTACTCTATTTTGGGGTCTCGGAGTCATTTCCATGATTGACGAACCCCAGGGTGCGTTTACGTGTCGGTCATCAACACTCACATATTTGGCCGAATCGTGTCCGTTTCGTGCACTATTACTCCGTGTTTTGGAGACCCAGAGGGAATTCCACGATTGATGAACCCCGGGGTGCATTTATGTGTCTGTCGTCAACACTCACAGTTTTGGCCAATTCTGACATGTTTCGTGGACTATTACTCACGGTTTTGGGGTCCCGAAGCGATTTCCATAGTTGTTGAACTCCAAGGTGTGCTTATGTGTTGGTCATCAACACTCCCAGTTTTGGCCGATTCTGGCCCGTTTCATGGACTATTACTCACCGTTTTGGGGTCCCAAAGCGATTTCCATGGTTGTCGAATTCCAAGGTGCGCTTACATGTCGGTCATCAACAATCACGGTTTGGGCCGATTCTGGCCCGTTTCTTGGACTTTTACTCTATTATGGGGTCTTGGAGTCATTTCGATGATTGACGAACCCTTGGTGCGTTTACGTGTCGGTCATCAACACTCACATATTCGGCCGATTCTAGTCCGTTTTGTGCACTATCACTCAGC
>NW_025256298.1:0-1854 GCF_018294505.1 Triticum aestivum
TTTCCCCCTTCTTTCTTCTTTCTGGTTGTTGCAACCAGATGGTGGAGTCCAGGAGCCAGATGCCACCTTTGACGACTGCTGCTACCCCGAGGGTGCCTACTACCACGTGACGGACGCCGACGACCAAGAGTAGTTAGGAGGCTCCCAGGCAGGAGGCCTTGCCTTTTCGATCGTAGATGCTTTTGTGCTAGCCTTCTTAAGGCAAACTTGTTTAACTCATGTCTGTACTCAGATATTGTTGCTTCCGCTGACTCGTTTGTATTCAAGCTGATGTATTCGAGCCCTCGAGGCCCCTGGCTTGTAATATAAAGCTTGTATTATTTTAATTTGTGTCTAGAGTTGTGTTGTGATATCTTCCCGTGAGTCCTTGATCTTGATCGTACACATTTGCGTGTATGATTAGTGTACGATTGAATCGAGGGCGTCACAAGTTGGTATCAGAGCCGACTGCCTGTAGGTAGCCCCCTTTCCAACTCCTTGACCGAAGTTGAGTCTAGTCACTGAAAAACTTTTACTAACATTGGATGTGTGGCTTATTGGCCCACGTCGCCAATTGGGTGGTATTAGGGTCTTTTATTCCTCGTCTATATTCTGGGATTCTGATCTCTCTTCCATTCGGGTTAAACAATTTTGCTAACTCTGACATTAGGTTCTTGTACCCACTTCCTCCCGGAGAGCCCCGACATTACCGATGATCGCCTGCTTCACCATAAGACTTCGAAGTTACTCTCCGATGTTCTCTCGAGACTTGTACCATCGCTTTTTGAAATTCCCTTCCATCGATAAATCCCTAGGGATAGCTACATACACCCGTCGTTAATACATCATTTTTCTAGTTGCTCTTGTTATTACAAGATGCATCGAAATACACTCTGATGTTTTGAGAATCCATTGTGCCTGCTGCCTTGCACCTCCTTTTCCATATGAATACATCTAAGGATAATTCCTCACACTTATCGAGGATTTGTTCATTCCTAGTTGATCAAGTGATTCACAAGATGCTTTGATATACTTATCCGATCTTCCAAGAATCCTCTTCAAACTATTGCTCTGCAAATACTTGCCTGCTTGCATTATGGATGCTTTCCATATGTGTAGCAATATTCATTAGTATCCTTTGACACCATCATTTTGATCCTATCGATTCAACATGTGTGTGAAAGCACGCAATCATCACTTGATCCTTCTAAATTATCTTTCTGGCTCAGACGTCATTTCGAACATGAGCTGGTTCTTGACCAATCTATTTGTCGTCAATTGTGCCCCTGGGTCTATTATACTTATCCATCCTTGATCAGAGCGTCTGCTTCTGATCCTTCATTTTGGAAATCATAATTCCTTTGTTATCTAAGCATCAAATTATTCAGATGTTCTATAACCCGATGCCTTTGCATTCTTTCTTCCTTTGATTGGGTACCGATACTCACATCAGCTCCATTTTGGACCGGCAGGCCCATTGTCGGGTTATTATCCGATAGTATCCTTCACATTCAAAATTCTTGTGAGTTATTCCCATGATACATAATGTCTTTGACAATTTGTACCCTCTGCTTTTGTCAACCATGCTCTGCTTCGAACATGTGTTAATTGATCCTAAAGTTCATGGTATATGTCCTAAGATGCCCTGATGGGTTGGACCTATGCCTTCCTTAATGTGTGAACCCTAAAGGTTTCATGGGTCATACTCCTCTGGTAATTCACCATGTAGGTTTTTGACACTGAAATCATTTTTAGAGCAGTGAACGAAAGGTTATGCATTGAAGAAGTGGGAATCGACCTTGAACTTTGTGTTCATGCCCATAGACACGATGTAGATCTTATCATGGAAGCTTCTCGTGAAAATAATTACCCCCC
>NW_025256299.1:0-1854 GCF_018294505.1 Triticum aestivum
AAGATAATTGGTAACGAGCAACTAGAAACAAAAGTAAATAAAGTGCAGCAAGGTGGCCCAATCCTTTTTGTAGCAAAGGACAAGCCTGGACAAAATCTTATATAGAGAAAAGCGCTCCCGAGGACACATGGGAATTATCGTCAAGCTAGTTTTCATCACGTTCATATGATTCGCGTTCGGTACTTTGATAATTTGATATGTGGGTGGACCGGTGCTTGGGTATTGTCCTTACTTGGACAAGCATCCCACTTATGATTAACTCCTATTGCAAGCATCCGAAACTACAAAAGAAGTATTAAGGTAAACCTAACCATAGCATGAAACATATGGATCAAAATCAGCCCCTTACGAAGCAACACATAAACTAGGGTTTAAGCTTCTCTCACTCTAGCAACCCATCATCTACTTATTACTTCCCAATGCCTTCCTCTAGGCCCAAATAATGGTGAAGTGTCATGTAGTCGACGTTCACATGACACCACTAGAGGAGAGACAACATACATCTCATCAAAATATCGAACGAATACCAAATTCACATGACTACTAATAGCAAGAATTCTCCCATGTCCTCAGGAATAAACGTAACTACTCACAAAGCATATTCATGTTCATAATCAGAGGAGTATTAATATGCATAAAGGATCTGAACATATGATCTTCCACCAAATAAACCAACTAGCATCAACTACAAGGAGTAATCAACACTACTAGCAACCTACAGGTACCAATCCCAGACTTAGAGACAAGAATTGGATACAAGAGAGGAACTAGGGTTTGAGAGGAGATGGTGCTGGTGAAGATGTTGATGGAGATTGCCCCCCCCCCCCCCTCCAATGAGAGGAGCGTTGGTGATGACGATGGCGATGATTTTCCCCTCCCAGAGGGAAGTGTTCCCGGCAGAACAGCTCCGCCAGAGCCCTAGATTGGTTCTGCTAAGGTTCCGCCTAGTGGCGACGGAGTCTCGTCCCAAAAGCTTGCTTATGATTTTTTCTTCGGACGGAACACTTCATATAGCAGAAGATGGCCACCGGAGGGCCACCAGGGGGCCCACGAGGCAGGGGGCGCACCCAGGGGGTAGGGCGCGCCCCCCACCCTCGTGCCTGGTGGGTGGCCCCCCTCTGGTATTTCTTCTGCTCAATATATTTTATATATTCCGAAAATAACTTCCATGGAGTTTCAGGACTTTTGGAGCTGTGCAGAATAGGTCTCTAATATTTGCTCCTTTTTCAGCCCAGAATTCTAGCTGCCGGCATTCTCCCTCTTCATATAAACCTTGTAAAATAAGAGAGTATAGGCATAAGTTTTGTGACATAATGTGTAATAACAGCCCATAATGCAATAAATATCGATATAAAAGCATGATGCAAAATGAACGTATGAACTCCCCCATGCTTAGACCTTCCTTGTCCTCAAGCGGAAGCCGATAACGATAAATATGACCACATGTTTAGAGGTAGAGGTGTCGATAAAATAAAATACGGACATGAGGGCATCATGATCATTCTTATAACAGCAACATATATAGATATTGTCATATGATTTCTTATGCCCAAGTAATAATCTATTCACAATATCAAGTATGAATCAGAAACTTCATTGAGAACCAACAAACTATAATCTCAGTCACTGAAGCAATTGCAATTTATCATAACATCGGAAAGAGTCTATGTCAGAGCTTTTCAGCAAGTCCACATACTCAACTACTCCCTCTGTCCCAAAATATAATAACGTTTTTAACACTATACTAGTGTCAAAAACGTTCTTATATTATGGGACAGAGGGAGTATCATTTAGTCTTTCGCAATTGCTAACACTCATGTGATACTTGTGGTTACAGAGTTTTAATCGGACACA
>NW_025256300.1:0-1854 GCF_018294505.1 Triticum aestivum
CGGGAACCCTGTTCACATCGTTTGGGGCTGTGAGCGAAACTCCGGCCGGATCTCCTCATGGATGGAACCCGAATAGGCGATAAACCTGGACTAGAGACTTAGGTGATTAGGTAGGTCGTGGCCGACACCCACGTTGGGCTTCCGCTTGAAGGTTGCCGAGTACATGTCGTGTAAACGGCGGTAAGTGGTGAGAGCGTGTGTGAAGAAGTACACCCCTGCAGGGTTAACATCATCTATTCGAATAGCCGTGTCCGCGGAAAAGGACTTCTGGGTTGCTTATATCAGTTCATAGACAAGTGAAAGTGGATACTCTAAAATACGCAAGATAAGCGTGAGTGCTATGGATGGCGTTCTCGTAGGGAGACGGGAGCGGATCCATAATGGTGTATTGATATGGTGAATATGTGGACTCGTGTGCGCCACCTCAAAAGAGTTACATTGCAGTCGTAGTTTAGGATAGCCACTGAGTCAAAGCTGGCTTGCTGCAGTTAAACCCCACCATCCCCTTTGTTGATAATGATGCATATGTAGATAGTTCTGATGTAAGTCTTGCTGGGTACATTTGTACTCACGTTTGCCTATTTATGTTTTTGCAGAGAGACTTCGGTCTCGCTAGTAGTTTCGCGTGGACTTTGACGTTTAGCTTGTTACCTCAGCTACGATCTTGTGCCCTCGGCAGGATCTGGTAGATAGTCAGGCTTCTCAGCCTTTTTCATTTATAGATGTCTGTACTCAGACATGATAGCTTCCGCTTGTGCTTTGATTTGTATGCTCTGATTGTTGGGTCATGAGACCCATGTTTGTAATATCTCGCTCCTCGGAGCCTAATGAATAAATTACTTGAGTCGTAGAGTCATGTTGTGATGCCATGTTGTATTTGCACATATCGAGCATATTGTGTGTATGCTATTGAAATGCTTGGTATGTGTGGGATCTGACCATCTAGTTGTTTATCTTTAGTAGCCTCTCTTACCGGGAAATGTCTCCTAGTGTTTCCACCGAGCCATGGTAGCTTGCTACTACTCCGGAACACTTAGGCTGGCCGGCATGTGTCCTTCTTCGTTCCTGTGTCTGTCCCTACGGGGAAATGTCACGCGATGAATACCGGAGTCCTGTTAGCCCGCTACAGCCCGGTTCACCGGAGTCCTGCTAGCCCAGTGCTACAGCCTGGATTCACTCGCTGATGACCGACACGTTCGATGCTGGGTCATGGATGCCTGTCCCTGTAAGTTTGTGCCACTTTGGGTTTACGACTAGCCATGTCAGCCCGGGCTCCTTATCATATGGATGCTAGCGACACTGTCATATACGTGTGCCAAAAGGCGCAAATGGTCCTGGGCAAAGGTAAGGCGACACCCGTGGGAATACCGTGCGTGAGGCCGCAAAGTGATATGAGGTGTTACATGCTAGATCGATGTGGCATTGAGTCGGGGTCCTGACAGCGTTGGTATCAGAGCTTGACTGCCTGTAGGATTACCAAGCCAAACTGGTCGAAGTTGAGTCTAGAAATTCTTAGTTATATGTAGGGGAATTGATTGTGGGATGGAACGTAAGGCTCTTTTTACTCCTTATACCTCATGCCCTTCTGATCTGAGTCATCTTATCTTTCCTACGGGGTTAAGGAACTAGGCTATCTCTTCTTTCTATCAGGATCACGCGTTACTAATTCGTAGACTTATAAGATTGTTGGATTTAAGCTTGAGTTCAGTTTCTACTACTTCCGTATGTTAATTGTTGATCTCGAAATCTTGATATTGTGCTTCTGAGTGGTTATGCCACCATTTTTGTGAATGTCTCAAGTCTTTTCTGAGCATTTACAGCCGTTATGCTGTCCGAGTCATCCCAGGTTTCTAA
>NW_025256301.1:0-1854 GCF_018294505.1 Triticum aestivum
CTTAGGGTTCAACAACCATGGAAATCACTTTCGGACCCCAAAACGGTGAGTGATAGTCCACGAAACAGGCAAGAATCGGCCAAAATTGCAAGTGCTAACGACGGACACGTAAACGCACCTTCGGGATTGTCAATCGTGGAAATAGCTCTGGGACCCCAAAATGGTGAGTAATAGTGCATGGAAGAGCCCACAATCGAACAAAACTAAGATTGCTGGTGGACAACACATAAACGCACCCCGGGGTGCGTCAATCGTGGAAATCGCTCCGGGACCCCAAAACAATGAGTAATAGTCCATGAAACGGGGCAGAGTCGGCCAGAACTGCGCGTGTTGATGACCGAGACATAAATGCACCCGAGGGATCATCAATCGTGGAAATCGCTCTAGGACCACAAAACGGTGAGTAATAGTGCATGGAATGAACCAGAATTGGCCAAAATTGCGAGTGTTGATAACCGACACGTAAACGCACCCTGGGGTTCGTCAGTAGTGGAAATCACTCTGGGACCCCAAAACAATGAGTGATAGTCCAAGAGACGGGCCAGAATCGGCCAAAACTGTGAGTGTTGATGACCGACACGTAAGCGCACCTTGGGGTTCAACAACTATGCAAATAGCTTTGGGACCCCAAAATGGTGAGTAATATTCCAAGAATCGGGCCAGAATCAGCCCAAACTGCGATTGTTGATGATCGACACGTAAGCGCACCTTAGGGTTCAACAACCCTGGAAATCACTTTCGGACCCCAAAACGGTGAGTAATAGTCCACGAAACAGGCAAGAATCGGCCAAAATTGCAAGTGCTAAGACGGACACGTAAACGCACCTTCGGGATTGTCAATCGTGGAAATAGCTCTGGGACCCCAAAATGGTGAGTAATAGTCCATGGAAGAGCCCAGAATCGAACAAAACTAAGATTGCTGGTGGACAACACATAAACGCACCCCGGGGTGCGTCAATCGTATAAATCACTCCGGGACCCCAAAACAATGAGTAATAGTCCATGAAACGGGGCAGAGTCGGCCAGAACTGCGAGTGTTGATGACCGAGACATAAATGCACCCGAGGGATCGTCAATCGTGGAAATCGCTCTAGGACCACAAAACGGTGAGTAATAGTGCATGAAATGAACCAGAATTAGCCAAAATTGCGAGTGTTGATAACCGACACGTAAACGCACCCTGGGGTTTGTCAGTTGTGGAAATCACTCTGGGACCCCAAAACAATGAGTGATAGTCCAAGAGACGGGCCAGAATCGGCCAAAACTGTGAGTGTTGATGACCGACACGTAAGCGCACCTTGGGGTTCAACAACTATGCAAATCGCTTTCGGACCCCAAAATGGTGAGTAATATTCCAGGAATCGGGCCAGAATCAGCTCAAACTGCGATTGTTGATGACCGACACGTAAGCGCACCTTAGCGTTCAACAACCATCGAAATCGCTTTCGGACCCCAAAACGTTGAGTAATAGTCCACGAAACGGGCCAGAATCGGCCAAAATCGCGAGTGTTGTCGACGGACACGTAAACGCACCCAGGGGATCGTCAATCGTGGAAATAGCTCTGGGACCCCAAAATGGTGAGCAATAGTCCATGAATCGGGCTAGAATCAGCCCAAACTGTGATTGTTTATGACAGACACGTAAGCGCACCTTAGGGTTCAACAACCTTGGAAATCGCTTTCAGACCCCAAAACGGTGAGTAATAGTCCACGAAACGGGCCAGAATCGGCCATAATTCCGAGGGTTGACGACGGACACGTAAACGCACCCCGGGGATCGTTAATCGTGGAAATAGCTCTGGGACCCCAAAATGGTGAGTAATAGACCATGAAAGAGCCCAGAATCGAACAAAA
>NW_025256302.1:0-1854 GCF_018294505.1 Triticum aestivum
CTTAGGGTTCAACAACCATGGAAATCACTTTCGGACCCCAAAACGGTGAGTGATAGTCCACGAAACAGGCAAGAATCGGCCAAAATTGCAAGTGCTAACGACGGACACGTAAACGCACCTTCGGGATTGTCAATCGTGGAAATAGCTCTGGGACCCCAAAATGGTGAGTAATAGTGCATGGAAGAGCCCACAATCGAACAAAACTAAGATTGCTGGTGGACAACACATAAACGCACCCCGGGGTGCGTCAATCGTGGAAATCGCTCCGGGACCCCAAAACAATGAGTAATAGTCCATGAAACGGGGCAGAGTCGGCCAGAACTGCGCGTGTTGATGACCGAGACATAAATGCACCCGAGGGATCATCAATCGTGGAAATCGCTCTAGGACCACAAAACGGTGAGTAATAGTGCATGGAATGAACCAGAATTGGCCAAAATTGCGAGTGTTGATAACCGACACGTAAACGCACCCTGGGGTTCGTCAGTAGTGGAAATCACTCTGGGACCCCAAAACAATGAGTGATAGTCCAAGAGACGGGCCAGAATCGGCCAAAACTGTGAGTGTTGATGACCGACACGTAAGCGCACCTTGGGGTTCAACAACTATGCAAATAGCTTTGGGACCCCAAAATGGTGAGTAATATTCCAAGAATCGGGCCAGAATCAGCCCAAACTGCGATTGTTGATGATCGACACGTAAGCGCACCTTAGGGTTCAACAACCCTGGAAATCACTTTCGGACCCCAAAACGGTGAGTAATAGTCCACGAAACAGGCAAGAATCGGCCAAAATTGCAAGTGCTAAGACGGACACGTAAACGCACCTTCGGGATTGTCAATCGTGGAAATAGCTCTGGGACCCCAAAATGGTGAGTAATAGTCCATGGAAGAGCCCAGAATCGAACAAAACTAAGATTGCTGGTGGACAACACATAAACGCACCCCGGGGTGCGTCAATCGTGCAAATCACTCCGGGACCCCAAAACAATGAGTAATAGTCCATGAAACGGGGCAGAGTCGGCCAGAACTGCGAGTGTTGATAACCGAGACATAAATGCACCCGAGGGATCGTCAATCGTGGAAATCGCTCTAGGACCACAAAATGGTGAGTAATAGTGCATGAAATGAACCAGAATTAGCCAAAATTGCGAGTGTTGATAACCGACACGTAAACGCACCCTGGGGTTTGTCAGTTGTGGAAATCACTCTGGGACCCCAAAACAATGAGTGATAGTCCAAGAGACGGGCCAGAATCGGCCAAAACTGTGAGTGTTGATGACCGACACGTAAGCGCACCTTGGGGTTCAACAACTATGCAAATCGCTTTCGGACCCCAAAATGGTGAGTAATATTCCAGGAATCGGGCCAGAATCAGCTCAAACTGCGATTGTTGATGACCGACACGTAAGCGCACCTTAGCGTTCAACAACCATCGAAATCGCTTTCGGACCCCAAAACGTTGAGTAATAGTCCACGAAACGGGCCAGAATCGGCCAAAATCGCGAGTGTTGTCGACGGACACGTAAACGCACCCAGGGGATCGTCAATCGTGGAAATAGCTCTGGGACCCCAAAATGGTGAGCAATAGTCCATGAATCGGGCTAGAATCAGCCCAAACTGTGATTGTTTATGACAGACACGTAAGCGCACCTTAGGGTTCAACAACCTTGGAAATCGCTTTCAGACCCCAAAACGGTGAGTAATAGTCCACGAAACGGGCCAGAATCGGCCATAATTCCGAGGGTTGACGACGGACACGTAAACGCACCCCGGGGATCGTTAATCGTGGAAATAGCTCTGGGACCCCAAAATGGTGAGTAATAGACCATGAAAGAGCCCAGAATCGAACAAAA
>NW_025256303.1:0-1854 GCF_018294505.1 Triticum aestivum
CTAATTCTGGTCCGTTTCGTGGACTATTACTCACGATTCTGGCCCGTTTTGGGGTCCTGGAGCGATTTTCACGATTGACGATCCCCATGGTGTGTTTGCATGTCCGGCGTCAATACTCATAGTTTTGGTGAAATCTGACCGTTTCGTGGACTATTACTCACTGTTTTGGGGTCTCGGAGTGATTTCCACGATTTGTGAACTCCGAGGTGCGTTTACGTGTCGGTCATCAACACTCACAATTCTTGCCATTTCCGGTCCGTTTCGTGGACTATTACTCGCCGTTTTGGGGTCCTAGAGCGATTTCCATGATTGACAATCCCCGGGGTGCGTTTACGCCTCTGTCGTCAACACTCACAAGTTTGCCAATTCTGACACGTTTTGTGGACTATTACTTACCGTTTTGGGGGCCCAAAGCGATTTGCATAGTTGTTGAACCCCAAGGTGCGCTTACGTGTCGGTCATCAACACTCGCAGTTTTGGCCGATTCTAGCCCGTTTCATGGACTTTTACTCACCGTTTTGGGGTCCCAAAGCGATTTCCATGGTTGTTGAACCCCAATGTGTGCTTACGTGTTGGTCGTCGAAACTCGTGGTTTGGGCCGATTGAGGCCCGTTTCTTGGAGTATTACTCAATTTTGGGGTCCCGAAGTGATTTCGACGATTGACGAACCACGGGTTGCGTTTATGTGTCGCTCATAACCACTCACAATTTTGGCCAATTCTTGTCCGTTCTGTCGACTATTACTCACCGTTTTGGGGTCCCGGACCGATTTTCACAATTGACAATCCCAGGGTGCGTTTGCATGTCCGTCATCAGCACTCATAGTTTCGGCCAATCCTAACCCGTTTCGTGTACTATTACTAACCGTTTTGGGGTACCGAAGCGATTTGCATAGTTGTTGAACCCCAGGGTGCGCTTATGTGTCGGTTATCAACACTCGCGGTTTTTGTCGATTCTAACCTGTTTCGTGCTCTATTACTCATGGTTTTGGGGTTCCAAAGCGAATTCCATGGTTGTTGAACCCCAAGGTGCGCTTACATGTCGGTCATCAACAATCACAGTTTTTGTTGATTCTGGCCCGTTTCATGGACTATTGTTGAACCCCGGGGTGCATTGACGTGTCGGTCATCAATATTCACGGTTTTTGTAGAGTCTGACCCGTTTCGTGGACTATTACTCACCATTTTGGGGTCCCAGAGAGATTTCCATGGATGTCAAACCCCAAGGTGTGCTTATGTGTCGGTCATCAACACTCACAATTTTGGCTAATTCTGGTCCGTTTCGTGGACTATTACTCACGACTCTGGCCCGTTTTGGGGTCCTGGAGTGATTTTCACGATTGACGATCCCCATGGTGTGTTTGCATGTCCGGCGTCAATACTCATAGTTTTGGTGAAATCTGACCGTTTCGTGGACTATTACTCACTGTTTTGGGGTCTCGGAGTGATTTCCACGATTTGTGAACTCCGAGGTGCGTTTACGTGTCGGTCATCAACACTCACAATTTTTGCCATTTCTGGTCCGTTCCGTGGACTATTACTCGCCGTTTTGGGGTCCTAGAGCGATTTCCATGATTGACAATCCCTGGGGTGCGTTTACGCGTCTGACGTCAACACTCACAATTTTGCCAATTCTGACACGTTTTGTGGACTATTACTTACCGTTTTGGGGGCCCAAACCGATTTGCATAGTTGTTGAACCCCAAGGTGCGCTTACGTGTCGGTCATCAACACTCGCAGTTTTGGCCGATTCTAGCCCGTTTCATGGACTTTTACTCACCGTTTTGGGGTCCCAAAGCGATTTCCATGGTTGTTGAACCCCAATGTGTGCTTACGTGTTGGTCGTCGAAACTCG
>NW_025256304.1:0-1854 GCF_018294505.1 Triticum aestivum
TTCCACCAGCCATATATGCATGTAGTATAGCCTATTCTTTCATTACTCTCTATATGTTACATTGCCAGCATATTCCATGTGCTGACCCGTTTTCGGGCTGCAACTTTTCATGTTGCAGACTTTTCAGACGACGAGTAAGTGGTACGTTAGGGTTACGATTTCCTATACTCAACTTTGCCGTTGGTGTTGATGGGAATCCGCAACCTTGTTGCTTCCGCTATATTTTGGATTGAGGTAATAGTTTTTACGTTACTTTATACATGTGATTTACCTCTGTTATAAATCCTTCGAGTACTGTGTGTGTCAGCATACCGATCCAGGGATGACACGAAAGCACAGAGACTTGATCCATTCGGGTCGGGTCGCTACAAGATGGTATCAGAGCACATGTTGACTGTAGGACGTGACCCTAGAAAATGACAAGCCCATAGGAAAGATTTTTCTCTACAACTTCATTTTCAAAAAGATCTTTTACCTCTCTTCTCTTCTGAGTTTATTCAAATATTCCCTTTTTAGTGAGACCATACCCCTTTTCCCTTTTGACCACTCGAAGATTTGACTGATGAGACAACTCCAAGGAGACAAGATATCGGACAACTAAGACCATTTGGAATGAAGAGGATTTTACCGTGTAAATGGAAACTACAACTGTTGAAGACTCCGAAGACTAGGAGAATTTGAAGGCTCTGAAGAATTCCCAAATTTGTATGACCCAGGAAGGCTACCTTTATGCAACCTGGCAGACTATGGAAGTTATCAATACCGAGATCAAGGTGTATCGGAGAAAGACCGGAGCATGGAGAGTTAGTAACTCAAAGTTTTGTCAAGAGAACCCTAAGGCAGGAGTTATTAACTCATGGAAATGACAAGAGCAAAAAAACACGGCTATCCATGATGTTATCGCCCGCCTATGCTATTGTCACCGTGCGGAGTTAAGCATGCAGATGCATGGAAGGATTGGATGGTAGAAAGCTGATGGAGCATCTATCTGCAAACGTTGGAGTGTTAACCTTAGCTGGTGTATTCACCAGGATCTGGAGTGTTACATCAGGAAGTTAAGATGGACCTACAAGAAGCAATATTTGACAATAAGGCAATTGGTGAAGAACTCAGGACCCAGAAGCTGAAAGTAGACAAGATGAAGGAGCAAAACATCGAGATACCGGAGATTTGACAGTAACTGAAGGACAGTAGGATCATGGATCATGTCAAGGATGTTGAAACCGGCAGTTGGAACGTAACTCCAGAAATATTGAAGGACGTCGCGAGAGACTTCGCGTCAACAGAGATGATCTGGCAAAAGAACTTGAGCAGGACAAGCATGATTGGAAGAAGCCATCGGAGACATGAACATGACTTGAAGAGTTTGACGACTTTGAAGATCTATTGACCTTTAGAAGACCAAACCCATGTTACATACATACGTTAGATGCGACGGTTGTGAGCTGTCATTTGTTTGATGTTTTTCCGACAGCCACAATAAAATCTGTCTTTTCAAAACTTTTTTTTGTATTGAGTGCATCCCTCTCGATCTCTCTTATCCCACCCCAAACCCATGGACCCAATAGAGGATGAATGGAGATGAGCTTGTACTCTCTGGACCGATGAGTCAATGGGAGATGGACCGATGGATTCAGAACATGAGGATCACATGGAGAATAACCCTATAGCCGGAAAGGATATGACCCAGCACGCTC
Organism: Triticum aestivum; assembly: GCF_018294505.1. NCBI lineage: Eukaryota > Viridiplantae > Streptophyta > Magnoliopsida > Poales > Poaceae > Triticum > Triticum aestivum. Next base: position 1,698 of record NW_025256304.1, read on the forward strand.
TTCCATTCTTTGAAAGAAGTGTTGCTACCTGGTGGAGGATGTACCAAACCATCAACAGATGACAAGGAGTAACTACTTGGGAAGAATTTAAGTTGACTTTGCTAAAGTCTCGGTTTGTGACCCAGAAGTTGAAGCCTTATGGAAAAGATATGAAGAA
>NW_025256305.1:0-1854 GCF_018294505.1 Triticum aestivum
TTCAAGAAGACCCTGTTGAGATCACGTCTTACCCGGAAGCACCATGATACACCAAGAAATAAACCTTGTGCCTGCAAGATTTGCGGAGAAATAGGACACACCCAGGAGGAACACAAGGATGGATGCCCTCATTGTGAGGAGAAACACCCAGCTGAGGAATGCCCAACTAGTCAGGTGACTTGTTTCTTGTGTGAAGGAACCACCCACTACCCGACCCAGTGTCACATTTACCCCATGGTGCAACAAACTATTCAGGAGCAGGAAGAAGGAATGAAAGAAGCCCTCCGAGAAGTTATGAAAGAACCTGTGATGAAGGAATGTGTTGAAGACCCTGATGGAGAAGGCCTCAACAGATTTTACTCCAATGCCTGCTATTCATGTGGAGAAGAAGGACATTTTTCGCAGTACTGCCCCAAGGGAATAAAAGAGTATCTGGGATATTTCCTGAGAGCAGTAGTGAAGTTTGATCCTCGGGAAATAGAAACTCTGATCATTACAGAGAAATCCAGGAAGAGAAAAAGAAGGCAACCCGAGAACAACACAATTTTTGCAGAGAAGGACTTGAGTCATATCACCTGTTACAGGTGCAAGGATTTAGGTCATTACGCTAGTAAATGTCCAGAAAAGAAGCCAAGGAACTCAAGGAGCAGGCACCATCTCCAAGAAGCCCAAAGACTTATCGAAAGTTATGTGTTTTCATTGCAAGGAAGCAGGACATTATGCTACTAAATGTTCCTACAAGAAGGAAGCTGGAGTTGAGTAGTTGGAATTTTGATATGGATAATAAGAGGGGTAGAAACCAATTTTTCTTTTCATGATTACAATAAGTTGAGTTATGTAATGGGTGCTCATTGTTTGTAATGGATTCATGAAATCAATAAAGTTAAGGTGACATGTTTTCATATGTTTAATTGTATGAGTTGTTACTCTATGAACACGGATTTTGACCATTTTCGAGGATATGAGAAATATGGTCTATGGATGGATTTGTGAATTTCATTTTAAGGGTGATAGTACCCTATGAAGAACACTAGACCAATGGAAATGGAAATGTGTCCCACAGGTTGGAGTTTGGAAAAAAAATGAGTTGAAGTTTTATCTTTGATATGATGGTATTAAGAAATGAAATGTTATTGGATTTAAAGTGGTGTAATGTTGGAAAATGGAGCAATTGTAACTCCAAGGATGAGTGAAAGTGGTACAAGTGTTGAAGTGGGCTCATAACCCACAGGCCCAGGAATTAATAAGGATCAAGTACCCACTGGAGAAAGAAATTTTGGGAATAGACTACGATTTGATCAACCGACGATTCTATAGGAGTTTACGCGAAACCTGAGAGTTGTTAAGGAACGATAGATGTTTGTTTGGTCTGCAGAATCAATGGATTTTTTCCGAACTTGGTTCGTCGACAAGAGAAATTCTGCAATGCTTGTGAGGATGACCGAGTGTTAGAATGCGAGATTCGCTAAACCATGTACAAGGTAATGATTTGGGTGCGGGATGGATTGATCACCATGCCGACTTACTCTTATTATTCGCCTTGCTATATGGGATGGTAAACCTGAGTGACTTACCTATAGTAGAGAGACAACGATCAAAACCTTGTTTAAACCTTAGAATGGTATAGGTATTTCTTTTCCCCTTGTACAAGGCAGTTGTTGCCAACCGTAGAAAATACGGTGAGGTTCAAACCAGACCCGTTTTCTGCAGGAGAAACCATAAATCGTTGACCACCATGAGATATCGATAGTTGTTTAGAATTGGCGCCAGACCTATCGGCTATGAAGACCCAATCTCGGAATAACCTTACCAAGATGAAAGGACAAAAGAATTGAGGAAAAGCTTATGCCACTA
>NW_025256306.1:0-1854 GCF_018294505.1 Triticum aestivum
TAGTAATCATGTTTTATAGCTTTTGTTTCAATAAAGTGCCAAGTAAGACCTTTAGGATAGCTTACGGTGATAGTTGTGTTGATCCAGCTGAAAATCAGAAACTTCTGCGCTCAGTAAATTAGTTTTGATAATTCACAGAAACGTTCTTTTGATCTGATTCTTTTTTCTATGGATTGGTACACAAATTTCTAAGGTTTTCCTAATTTGGATGGATTTTTGGAGTTACAGAAGTATTCGAGAGTTACAGATTACTATAGAATGTTCTGTTTTTGACAGATTCTGTTTTCTATGTGTTGTTTGCTTATTTTGATGAACCTATGAGTAGTATCGGAGGGTATGAACCATAGAGAAGTTGGAATAAAGTAGATACTACACCAATATAAATAAATAATGAGTTAAAAAACAGTACCAAAAGTGGTGATTTATTTTCTTATACTAACGGAGCTTACTAGTTTTCTGTTGAGTTTTGTGTTGTGAAGTTTTCAAGTTTTGGGTAAAGATTCGATGGACTATGGAATAAGGAGTGGCAAGAGCCTAAGCTTGGGGATTCCCAAGGCACCCCAAGGTAATATTCAAGGAAAATAAAGAGCCTAAGCTTGGCGATGCCCCGGATGGCATCCCCTCTTTCAACTTCGTTCATCGGTAACCTTACTTGGAGCTATATTTTTATTTACCACATGATATGTGTTTTGCTTGGAGCGTCATTTTCTTCTATTTTGTTTTGCTTGCTGTTTTAATAATATCCCAAGATCTTAAATTCTTAAATTTTAGAGAGTCTTCACATAGTTGCATAATTATTCGACTACTCATTGATCTTCACTTATATCTTTTAGAGTAGTTTGTCATTTGCTCTGGTGCTTCACTTATATCCTTTTAGAGCACGACGGTGGTTTTATTTTGAAGAAATAGATGAAATCTCATGCTTCAATTATATTATTTTGAGAGTCTTAAACAGCATGTTAATTTGCTTTGGTTATGAATTTAGTCCTAATATGATGGTCATCCAAGAGGGATATAATAAAAACTTTCATATAAAGTGCATTGAATACTATGCGAAGTTTGATTCCTTATGATTGTTTTGAGTATGAAGATGGTGACATTAGAGTCATGCTAGTGGAGTAGTTGTGAATTTGAGAGATACTTGTGTTAAAGTTTGTGATTCCCGTAGCATGCACGTATGGTGAACCGTTATGTGATGAAGTCGGAGCATGATTTATTTATTGATTGTCTTCCTTATGAGTTGAGGTCGGGATCGCACGATGGTGAACTCCTACCAACCCTTCCCCTAGGAGCATGCGCGTAGTGCTTGATTTTGATGACTTGTAGATTTTTGCAATAAGTATGTGAGTTCATTATGACTAATGTTGAGTCCATGGATTATACGCACTCTCACCCTTCCACCATTGCTAGCCTCTCTTGTGTCGCGCAACTTTCGCCGGTACCATACACCCACCATTTACCCTCCTCAAAACAGCCACCATACCTACCTATTATGGCATTTCCATAGCCATTCCGAGATATATTGCCATGCAACTTTCCATCGTTCGGTTTATTATGACACGCTTCATCATTGACATATTGCTTTGCATGATCATGTAGTTGACATCGTATTTGTGGCAAAGCCACCTTTCATAATTCTTTCATACATGTCACTCTTGATTCATTGCACATCCCGGTACACCGCCGGAGGCATTCATATAGAGTCATATCTTGTTCTAAGTATCGAGTTGTAATTCTTGAGTTGTAAGTAAATAAAAGTGTGATGATCTTCATTATTATAGCATTGTCCCAGTGAGGAAAGGATGATGGAGATATGATTCCCCCACAAGTCGGGATGAGACTCCAGACGAAAAA
>NW_025256307.1:0-1854 GCF_018294505.1 Triticum aestivum
TCATGTCCGTGATCACATCCGGGACTCCGAACAACCTTCGGTACATCAAAATGCATAAACTCATAATGTAACTGTCATCGTAACCTTAAGCGTGCGGACCCTACGGGTTCGAGAACAATGTAGACATGACCGAGACACGTCTCCGGTCAATAACCAATAGCGGGACCTGGATGCCCATATTGGCTCCTACATATTCTACGAAGATCTTTATCGGTCAGACCGCATAACGATATACGTTGTTCCCTTTGTCATCGGTATGTTACTTGCCCGAGATTCGATCGTCGGTATCCAATACCTAGTTCAATCTCGTTACTGGCAAGTCTCTTTACTCGTTCCGTAATACATCATCTCACAACTAACATATTAGTTGCAGTGCTTGCAAGGCTTATGTGATGTGCATTACCGAGAGGGCCCAGAGATACCTCTCCGACAATCGGAGTGACAAATCCTAATCTCGAAATACGCCAACCCAACATCTACCTTTGGAGACATCAGTAATGCTCCTTTATAATCACCCAGTTACGTTGTGACGTTTGGTAGCACCCAAAGTGTTCCTCCGGCAAATGGGAGTTGCATAATCTCATAGTCATATGAACATGTATAAGTCATGAAGAAAGCAATAGCAACATACTAAACGATCAGGTGCTAAGCTAATGGAATGGGTCATGTCAATCAGATCATTCAACTAATGATGTGACCTCGTTACTCAAATAACAACTCATTGTTCATGGTCAGGAAACATAACCATCTTTGATTAACGAGCTAGTCAAGTAGAGGTATACTAGTGACATTTTGTTTGTCTATGTATTCACACATGTATTATGTTTCCGGTTAATACAATTCTAGCATGAATAATAAACATTTATCATGATTATAAGGACATAAATAATAACTTTATTATTGCCTCTAGGGCATATTTCCTTCAGTCTCCCACTTGCACTAGAGTCAATAATCTAGATTACACTGTAATGATTCTAACACCCATGGAGCTTTGGTGCTGATCATGTTTTGCTCGTGGAAGAGGCTTAGTCAACGGGTCTGCAACATTCAGATCCGTATGTATCTTGCAAATCTCTATGTCTCCCACCTGGACTAGATCCCGGATGGAGTTGAAGCGTCTCTTGATGTGTTTGGTCCTTTTGTGAAATCTGGATTCCTTTGCCAAGGCAATTGCACCAGTATTGTCACAAAAGATTTTCATTGGACCCGATGCATTAGGTATGACACCTAGATCGGATATGAACTCCTTCATCCAGACTCCTTCGTTCGCTGCTTCCGAAGCAGCTATGTACTCCGCTTCACATGTAGATCCCACTACGACGCTTTGTTTAGAACTGCACCAACTGACAGCTCCACCGTTTAATGTAAACACGTATCCGGTTTGTGATTTAGAATCGTCCGGATCAGTGTCAAAGCTTGCATCAACGTAACCTTTTACGGTGAGCTCTTTGTCACCTCCATATACGAGAAACATATCCTTAGTCCTTTTCAGGTATTTCAGGATGTTCTTGACCGCTGTCCAGTGATCCACTCCTGGATTACTTTGGTACCTCCCTGCTAAACTTATAGCAAGGCACACATCAGGTCTGGTACACAGCATTGCATACATGATAGAACCTATGGCTGATGCATAGGGAACATCTTTCATATTCTCTCTATATTCTGCAGTGGTCGGGCATTGAGTCTTACTCAACTTCACACCTTGTAATACAGGCAAGAATCCTTTCTTTGCTTGATCCATTTTGAATTTCTTCAAAATCTTGTCAAGGTATGTGCTTTGTGAAAGTCCAATTAAGCGTCTTGATCTATCTCTATAGATCTTAATGCCTAATATGTAAGCAGCTTCACCGAGGT
>NW_025256308.1:0-1854 GCF_018294505.1 Triticum aestivum
GTGTATTTCATAGTTCATTTCTTTTATGCGGGGTTATATAATTTCCCTTATCATTTTAATTTTTTGTATGTTTGGTTATATAAATTTAATTTCATATCTTTTACAAATTTTCTATGTAGAGTTGTATCATTTCCGTTGTAACCATATAACTGATGTCTCATGTTTATTTTCGGGTGATGTCTATGTTTGGGACCCTTTTTGACTATGTTCTAAATTTACAAAAAAATTACTGGTCCTCTAGTCCCTGAATTATTTTTGTCAGTCCATAATTTTTACAGTCCTTATGTATAGAAATTACAGTTTACATTATGCTGTATTTTTGCAGTCCTAAAGTAAAGTTACAACTTTTGTTGCATGTAATTGCCTTGTAGCCGTGTTGTAATTGGGACTGGAACATTCAACTAAGTGAGAACTAGCCCTCTTTCCTCTTGATCCAATGTAAATTGCATCTAATACAATTATATAGTTAGTGTAGTTGATAATTTGCATACAGCCGTGAGGTTGCAGTAGAGCATAAGCTGGACCGGCAAAATACTATATACAACAAATCTTTTTGCCAGATTGATATTTTCTTGCTTATGATTTTTAGCAGTCACAAAACTAGTGGTTTCATGTTTTTATTTTTACTTTTTAACATGTTCTTTACTGTAGTATGCTTTTCAGCAAGAGAATGTTATTTTACGATTCCGCCAAGCAGTTTTGACAATTTATAGAGTTATTTTATATCCATGTACATCTCTAACCTAAGCAAACAATCAATTCTAAGCTGTGAAAATGGTTCAAAATAATAAAATCTATATGTTCTTCCTCGTGGAATCGTTCTTAAAGATGACTTAAGATAGTTATTTCTTAGTCATCATAGGAATAGTAAAAACTTTAATAATAAAACTATGGTGGATAATTGCACCATGACATTTTTTAAACTGCTTTGACATAAAAGTATCCGACGCTTAACCGGTTGGAAACATCAATTACTCCATTAAAGTTTGTATGAACCTACAGGAAAAAACTTCTATTACGCACTTAGTGTTGGAGTTGTGCAATTCATGTATGCATGTTGTGTTGTACTTAGTGTTTGTGTGACATATCAGGCAACCAATTAGACAAAAGAATCATGATAACCTAGTTATGATGAATTAACTGGATCATCAGGCAACGCGTGAGTCATATGTCTCTAGATAAACATTGATTTTCTTGATTTTATGCATGCAACAAATCCTGGGGCATGACATGATATCGCGTATGTTGCGTCCTTCACGTCATATGAATATGCACACAGAAAGGCCCAATCGCCACCATGGCCTAAAGATATATAACTCTCGATAGAGATACATGCATTGAGCATTGTCTTGAACGCCCAGCCACCAACGGTAAGATGAATCTCATCTTAGCCAAATTGTTTGATTGTGCACCCTATCTAGATATGCACTATATTGGGTTAAGTAGGTCAATCTAATTGTCATAAATATAAGAACCCTGATAAGTGCCACATGTGTGCATGAACACATCGCAACTCCGAACATTTTTTATGGCAAGTTTAGTGATGCAAGGATGGCAATTTTAGTTGTCAAGCATGACAACTTTCTTTTCGGATGGCAAGTTTCAGTTTTTTTTGGGTTTGTTTTTCTTTTTGGATGGCAACTTTAGTTGTGAAAAACGTCAGGGCTAAAGTGCTTCGTGTCACACGTGTGGCACTTATCATTTGGGAAAAATAAAAGTCGTGGTTCATTTTATTTAAATATGAAAATCGCATGGATGTAATTTATTGATGTATAATTATGTAGAACTAACACGTATGGCCTGTTTAGGTACATTTATGCACTAATGGTTGTGGTCTAATAATAAAGAATGGCT
>NW_025256309.1:0-1854 GCF_018294505.1 Triticum aestivum
CCCCTTTCCTTTCTTTCTGGTTGTCGCAACCAGATGCTGGAGTCCAGGAGCCAGACGCCACCGTCGACGACGACCCCTACTACACCGGAGGTGCCTACTACTATGTGCAGCCCGCTGACGATGTCCAGGAGTAGTTAGGAGGATCCCAGGCAGGAGGCCTGCGCCTCTTTCGATCTGTATCCCAGTTTGTGCTAGCCTTCTTAAGGCAAACTTGTTTAACTTATGTCTGTACTCAGATATTGTTGCTTCCGCTGACTCGTCTATGATCGAGCACTTGTATTCGAGCCCTCGAGGCCCCTGGCTTGTATTATGATGCTTGTATGACTTATTTTATTTGTAGAGTTGTGTTGTGATATCTTCCCGTGAGTCCCTGATCTTGATCGTACACATTTGCGTGTATGATTAGTGTACGATTAAATCGGGGGCGTCACAAGTTGGTATCAGAGCCGACTGCCTGTAGGAATCCCCATTCCAACTCCTTGGCCGAAGTCGAGTCTAGACTTTACAAAACATTTACTAACATGGCTGTGCGGCCCATGAGCCCACGTCGCCATTGGGTGGTAGTAGGATCTTTTACTCCTCGACCTTTACTCTGGGACTCTGAACTCTCTTCTACTCGGGTTAAACGATTTCTACTAAAATCTGACTTTAGGTTCTCGAAAATACTTTCTCCCGGAGAGCCCCTTCAGTCCAGGTGATCGCCGACTGCACCAGAAGATTTCGAAGTTACTCGCCGAAACTCTTTTGAGACTTTGTGTCCGTTGCTTTTGCAATTCCCTACCATCGAAATATCCCTATGGATAAATACATACACTTGACGTTCATATTGTCATCCCCAGTTGCTCTTGTTATTACAAGATGTCCTGAAATACTCTTCGATATTCCGAGAATTCTTACGCTTACTGCCCTGCAGTTCCTTGCTGCATGAATACCCCTACGGATAATTACTCGCGCTTGCCGAGTATCCGCTCATCCCCAGTTGTTCATATGTTCCACAAAAGTCTTCGAAATAATATTCGATCTTCCGAAAATCCTTTGGGGCGTTTGGCTCTTGAAATTCTTGCTTGCTTGCATTATGGATAATCCCATAAGTCTCATAGTCATATTGACATTCCTTGTCATTACCATTTTGAGTCTGTTGACTCAATATGTTTGCGAATACACGCAATCATCATTGATCCTTATAAATTACTTTTCCGACTGAGCTGCCATTCTTTTTACTGGAATTGGTTCTCGACCAATCCAATTGTCTTTGATTGTACCCTACGGCTATTCAACTTATCCACCCCTAATCAGAGCATTGCTTCTGATCCCTTGATTTGAAAAACATAATTCCTTTGCATTTGACAAATGAGTTAGTCAGTTGTTTCTATAATCTGCTTCCTCTAGTTGAGTACCGATGCTCACGTCAGATCCCTTGTGGACCACCAGCTCCTTTGTTGGATTTTATCTGACAACGCCCTTCATATTCAATAAACTTGTGAGCCTTTTTCTCGGATACATAATGCCTTTGGTAAATTGTATCGTCTGCTTTCTCAACCATGCTCTGCCTTCGAGCTTGAGTTAATTACTTCCAAAGATTCTGGTATATGATTCTAAGATGCCCCGATGGGTTGAACCTATGCCTTCCTTAATAGGTGTGAACTCGAAAGTTTTCACGAGTCGTACTCTTCTGGTATTTTGCCAAATAAAATTTCAAAACTACAACTTCATTGAGCGCGAGAAGTCAATGAAAGGTTGTGCATTGGAGAAGTGGGAGTCGACCTTGAACTTTGTGTTCATGCCCATGGACATGATGTAGATCCTGTCATAGAAGCTTCTTGTAAATATAACTATTTCCTTGATAACTAACAT
>NW_025256310.1:0-1854 GCF_018294505.1 Triticum aestivum
TTTTTTTTTTGAGGAAAAGCCATCATGGCGGTTTATATTCCATATGAAAACAAGGATACATCGTTCGATAAAACATCCACTAGAAACCCTGGAGGCTCGGTCTTCCAAACAATAGTTCGAGTTGTCTCCGAGTTCCTAGCCAATACATCTGCTGCCATATTGGCTTCCCTAGGACAATGATTAAATACTATAAAACTGAAATTACGAGCTAAGAAAGAGCACTCTTCATAGATGGCCGCCGCCGGTCCGAGGGAGTTCCCACCGCTCTGCATAACCTCAATCACCTCCATGCAATCCGCTTTGACGTATAGTTTTTCTCTTTGGTTTTAGCCCTCTTGAAATTCATGTACTTTTAAAATTTCGTTTAAAATTCATGACTTTAAAAATTTCATGAAATTTTTAAAATTTATGAAATTTTAATAATTCATGAATATATTTGAAATTTTTATTTTTTTAAATTCCTGAACATTTTATTAATTAACAAATATTTTAAAAATATGTGAACAGTTTTTGAAGTTATGAAATTTCTAAATTTGCAAACATTGTTTTCAAAATTTTGTTTTTTAATTCATGAAAAAAATTATGATTTTTTTAAATTATATAAAACCAATTGAACAAAAAAAGATGTGAAAAAATTGGCCCGATGGGAAGCATTGTGCTAGCCATGGGCTGGCGCACCGGGCCAGCTCCATGTACATGACGCACGGCTGAGCGGCGTGACCAATGCTAGAAGGTTGCTCGGGTTAAGCAATACATAGCACCCCCCCCCACACACACACACGCGCACGAGGATCACCCGGTCGAGATCCAACGTCTCCTGCATCCCCTCTATCTCTTTCCTTTGTTTTTCTCTCACTAATATGTGGGGCCCACCCGCCGTCTCCTTCCTTCGGGGTCCAAGCTCACCCCAACATCCATGGCATGTTCGTCCTGGACACGTTCATGCACCGCCTTCCTGTGCCTCCTCGGCAATGCCGAGGCTACCAATAAATAGGCCACGACCACCGCGACCAAGGGGCACAACTTGAACCCCTCGAAACCCTAGGAATCGAGCATCCCGAGCCTTGTTAGGTCTAGATATGATGATCTAAACTATATCACTTAACACATTGAATTGACACGCAACCATGGCCATTAATCTTAGATCGAGCGTGCTAATTCAAAACCGTTCCGCTGTACCAAGATGAGCCACATGTTCGGCTCCCTCAGGCTGACTATCACCTCTGCAGAAAAAGCCCCTAGAACTCCAAACTACCATAAGTTTTTGCTATGGTAGCTCCAAATTCAGTGAAACTTTTTGCATATTGTTACTTTTTAATTTGTCTAATTATTCAAACACTTATCTATACTTTCAAAAAATTCAAAAAATTGCAGGAATTAGATGGCATGTCTGTCATATCAATAAAGGCATGTTAATTTTCTAAGTGCAAAACGTAGGCCTACTCATGTTCATTTCCTAATGTTTAGTGCAAACTATCTTGTGTGGGATCTAGGTCCAAACCTGCACTTCCTTGCTAAATACTAGAATCCATGAACGTAATTAATGGTATATGTGTATCTAGAGAAAAATTAATGCATTTAAATACAATTAATTTGTCACCATTTTATTTTTAATGGTTTCCCCAATTACATTAGCAGCCATTCATATGTCATCCATTATATAATGGTTGCCGGTGCATAATTTCTCCATCACAACCTATCAAGATAAGTATCAACATCTCATATCAACACCACAACATTACCAAGATGAGGGCAACCCTGACGCTACTCTTGACCCTCGCTTTCGTCATACTACCATCAGGTATAGTCCATTCATGCAACAACATCTCATATTAAGTTTTCTGACACTCGTTG
>NW_025256311.1:0-1854 GCF_018294505.1 Triticum aestivum
AGATTATCAGTTCTGTACACGAAGTGCATCCAGTTTTTCTGTAACCCTCTCTACTTTTAGCACATGCTATGTGCGTGAAATGATGATACCATGCCAACTTTCAACCTGTTGAGAGATCATTTGTAGTGCTTTTCAATTTCATGGTCATTTAGCTCAAAAATATGAGTGAATGCCTGAAAAAGAACAAATGAAGTCACAAAGGGTTGAAATTGTTGATGTGGCTTTGAATGTGTGCATTTTGAACACAAAGAGTCTTGAGTTCAAATAAGTTCAAAATAATGAAATCCCTTCGTAACAGATGAGTTTTCGTCCGAAACCCTGATACTTCGAAAGAGATTGTCCGTTTTGTACACGAAGTGCATCCAGTTTTTGCCGTAACCCTCTCAACTTTTTAGCACATGCTATGTGGGTGAAATGATGATACCATGCCAACTTTCAACCTTTCCAGAGATCATTTGTAGTGCTTTTCAATTTCATGGTCATTTAGCTAAAAAATATGAGTGAATGCCCGAAAAAGACCAAATGAAGTCAGAAAGGGTTCAAAATTGCTGATCTGGCTTTGAATGGTGCATTTTGAACACACAAAGAGTCTGGAGTTCAAATAAGTTCAAAGTAATGAAATACCTTTGTAACAGATGAGTTTTCGTCCGAAACCCTGATACTTCGAAAGAGATTGTCCGTTTTGTACACGAAGTGCATACAGTTTTTGGCGTAACCCTCTCAAATTTTTAGCACAAGCTATGTGGGTGAAATGATGATACCATGCCAACTTTCAACCTTTTCAAAGATCATTTTAGTGCTTTTCAATTTCATGGTCATTTAGCTAAAAAATATGAGTGAATGGCTGAAAATGAACAAATGAAGTCAGGAAGGGTTGAAAATTGCTGATGTGGCTTTGAATGGTGCATTTTCGACACACAAAGAGTCTGGAGTTCAAATAAGTTCAAAATAATGAAATCCCTTTGTAACAGATGAGTTTTCGTCCGAAACCCTGATACTTCAAAAGAGATTGTCCGTTTTGTACACGAAGTGCATCTAGTTTTTGCCGTAACCCTCTAAACTTTTTAGCACATGCTATGTGGGTGAAATGATCATACCATGCCAACTTTCATCCTTTTCAGAGATCATTTGTAGTGGTTTTCAATTTCATGGTCATTTAGCTCAAAAATATGAGTGAATGCGTGAAAAAGAACAAATGAAGTCAGAAAGGGTTGAAAATTTCTGATGTGGCTTTGAATGGTGCATTTTGATCACACAAAGAGTCTGGAGTTCAAATAAGTTCAAAATAATGAAATCCCTTTGTAACAGATGAGTTTTCGTCCGAAACCCTGATACTTCAAAAGAGATTGTCCGTTTTGTACACGAAGTGCATCTAGTTTTTGCCGTAACCCTCTCAACTTTTTAGCACATGCGATGTGGGTGAAATGATGATACCATGCCAACTTTCATCCTTTTCGGAGATCATTTGTAGTGCATTTCAATTTATGGTCATTTAGCTCAAAAATATGAGTGAATGCCTAAAAAAGAACAAATGAAGTCAGAAAGGGTTGAAAATTGCTGATGTGGCTTTGAATGGTGCATTTTGAACACACAAAGAGTCTGGAGTTCAAATAAGTTCAAAATAATTAAATCCCTTTGTAAGAGATGAGTTTTCGTCCGAAACCCTGATACATCAAAAGAGATTATCAGTTCTGTACACGAAATGCATCCAGTTTTTCCGTAACCCTCTCTACTTTTAGCACATGCTATGTGCGTGAAATGATGATACCATGCCAACTTTCAACCTGTTGAGAGATCATTTGAAGTGCTTTTCAATTTCATGGTCATTTAGCTCAAAAATATGAGTGAATGCCT
>NW_025256312.1:0-1854 GCF_018294505.1 Triticum aestivum
ATCCATCTTGCCCCAATGCACCTTCGTGCGGGCAAAGGCCCGGCGGGCACCCTCAATGCAAACGGATCGCTTGATCACCTCAAGCCGAGGACAGGCATCCACCATCCGCTTGACCAGGACGAAATAGCTAGTGGGCAGGAGCTCACCAGGCCACATCCGGACTATGAAATCTTTCATAGCCAGTTCGGCCGCCCTATGGAGTTCGACCAACTGCTTCAGTTGGTCACTCAGAGGCGTTGGATGTTCGGCCCCAGCATACTGGGACCAGAACAGCTTCTCCGTTGAGCTCCCCTCCTGGGCACGGTAGAACTCTGCAGCGTCTGATACGCTGCATGGCAGATCTGCGAATGCCCCTGGAGAGCTCCGTATTCGAGTAAGTAAAAGAAACGCCTCCTCCACATGCTTGCTTTGCATAAAGAATTTCTTACCCGCTGTTATCTTTTTGGCCTCTTGGATTTCCTGTTGTGCCTTCTCGGCTTCGGCCTTGGCGTCTTTTATACTCACAAGGGCCTTCGCAAGCTTGGCCTCTTTTGCCTTCAGCTCATGCTCCATGGACTCGAACTTTTTGCCGAGCTCCTGGAGCTCTTGTTGTACCTCGCCCACTCTCGCATCTTTCTTTTCGCGCTCTTTGTGTTCCAAGGCCGCCTTGTGTTCGGCCTTGGACAATGCTTTCTTCCGAGACGCCACTTCGGTGGTGGCCCCTGTTACAAAATCACGACGCTTCGTCGTTAGATTAACCAATTTTATTTACCCTTCATTATATGAGAGAGGAGAATCATTCACCTTTGCTCTCTTTGAGGTGCCCCCTCGTGAGGTCGAGCTCTTCCTGCGCCTGCTCCAGGTCCTGTTTCAGTCCGACGATCTCGGCCGTACGGACAGCACCGGCAAGCAGCATAGCATGTGTGTTCACACGAGTATTTATTATTAGACTCCTGCGGATCATAATTGACCCTCCGTTTGGCTTTTCCTTCCGAACACCAAATAGAGTCTTAGGGGCTACTACCTATCGGGTGGTAATCTCATACACTTTTGTCACTTACCTCAAAGCCTGTCAGTAGGCTGGCGCAGGCTTCAGTTAGTCCGCTCTTGGTAGACGAAACCTTTTGAATCACCGCACTCATAAGATTACGGTGCTCTTCATCCATGGAAGCGCTGTGAAGCACTTCCCGCAGATAATCCGGCGCCTCTGGCGCAATGGAAGTCCTCAATGCAAACGGCTTGCCCTCCATAATGAGGGGCCGCCCGCCTGAGTCCGGAACCACTGGAGGTTCCGGAACAGTGTTTGGCTGAGAGCCCGGTTTACCGTGGCTCTCATCGACACGATCCGCGGGGATCTTGAACCCCGCATGTCCGACATCTGGAATCCCACCTTGGGGCGTCTCCAGAACCACCTCCCCCCGCTCGGAGAGCCTTCGGGACAACACCTCCGTGTCATCCGCGGGCTGAGGAGTAGTGCCCGTCGGGAGTGAATTCATCTCCGACTCGCTCAGGCATCCGGAGGAAGATACCTCGGGATGAACCCTGGTTGGACTGCATATATGTTCGGCATTATAAATGAAAAAACCATGAAGTAAAGTCATGATATGGTGCGAACACTTACGATCGCACTGGCGGCTTCCCCCTGGGTAGCCACCCCTCCTCACTGAGAGCTGTCGTGGCGGAGTACTCCGGAAGGGACACCTTTCCCTTCTTGGATGTCCCAGCCTCCCCTTCCGGGGCGGCTTTTCTCTTTTTCTCCTCCCCAGTGCGGGGAGGTAGAGTTTCTTTTTGCTTCCCCCCGCCTCCGCGGGAGGAATCTGTCTCGTTGTCAGACGACGTGGGGATGACTGCCTTGCGTCGAGGGCCTTTTCCGGC
>NW_025256313.1:0-1854 GCF_018294505.1 Triticum aestivum
GGGATTTTGTGGGAAACATCTGAAAAAGCGCTACTTTCACTTCCTCATATGTGTCAGGTGCCAAGAGTTGTTCATTCATTGCTGCTGTTACTTTGGCTGGCACATGTTGCAACACTTGATCAATTCCATTGACCCCTTCCGATGAGTACAGATCTCTATAGAAATCAAACACCATGCTCTTAAGTGCTGCTTTGTCATCAACCAAGACGCCCAGGGAGTTGGATAATGCTTTGATCGTATTTTTCTTCCTCCTCTGACTAGCTCTCATATGAAAAAACCTCGTGTTCTTGTCGCCCGCAGCTAGCCATTCTATGCGTGACCGCTGACGCCACATCATCTCCTCTTGATGGTATAGCTCGACGAGTCTCTCGTTGATCTTGAGTTCTGCATGCGTCGGCCCCACCCTAGCTGGCTCACCTCGAAGTCGATGTAGCTCCGAGTTTAAGTGCTCGATCTCCTTCCGGACTGACCCAAAGGTCTCCCTGTTCCACCTTCCAATATTGTTTGATAATCCCACAAGTTTTTCCCTAAGGCCTTCCATGGTTACCGGCCTCTGGTCATCGCCCCACTGCTCGATGATTGTGTCACGCCAGTGCTCATGCGCCTCCCACATTACCTCATATCTGAAAGGGGGTTTCGCCCGCGGACGCCCCAAGTCGCCTCTCAGGCTGAACAAAATAGGACAGTGATCGGAGCCAGCTGCAGTTTCATGTTTCAGGTTGGCCTCCGGATACTGAGCACTCATCTCAGCCCATATTAGGGCCCGATCCAACCTGCACCTAGTATAAGTGCCACCTGCTACTCTTTTTTCAAAAGTCCAGAAATTACCCTCATAGCCTACATCCATAAGCATGCAAACATCAACAGCATCTCGAAACCCTTGAATCTGCGCATTGCTGCGTTCTCCTATTCCCTCATGTTCTTCCAGACGTAGCACTTCATTAAAATCGCCTATGCATACCCACGGAAGGTCACTTGAACTTGCTATTCCCTTCATGGTGTCCCACGTTTGATGTCTCAAGTGTGTTCTGGCCTCCCCATAGAAACAAGATGCTCGCCATTTATCATGACCCGGTTCGTCGACGGAGCAATCTATATGATACACTGAGTAACCCAAAATTTCAACATTTATTGGATTGTTCCAAAAGATACCGAGGCCGCCACTCCGGCCATTACTACTAATAGCAAAAGAATTATCAAAGCCCAAAGTGCTTGCTAACTTTTCTACCCATACTCTATCAAGTTGAGTTTCGACAATACAAAGTAGGGTAGGGACAAATCTCTTCGCTAGTGCGCGAAGTTCTCGAACTGTCGCGGCTTTGCCCACACCGCGGCAGTTCCAACTTAGGATACTCATTGAGCCCGGCGGTACTCCTCGCGGGAGTCCGCCGATTTTCCTTCCGAGCTACTGCCCAACTGCTTGATGATACTCGGACTCTGGTTCCCTTGTTCTGTCATTGACTCCATCCGAGCACGCTTAGGCTCTTGCTTTGGGGGCGGGCTCACCGGCAGCTGTGGTGAGGGTAAAGCAAGTAATTCTGCCCCCTTAGTTGTCGTCTTGAACCCCCTTTGCATGTTGGCTATGGCATCTGAGACCTGAGTGCGTTTTCTGTTTCCATCCGCATCAACCATGTGTTCATCCCTATCTGGATTGTTCAGTGCTTGCTGTCCTGAACCTTTGGCCTTTTCCCTGCTGCCGCTTCTTGCTCTCCCCGGTCCTGGCCCTGCGCCCCTTGACCACTCTGCCTTGAGACTCTTGAACACTAGTGCCGATGGTGGATGCACACCATCTCCATGTTCCTTGTAAAGGTGTCCCAACCTTCCGCAAACCACACACCAGTTTGGAAGGCGCTC
>NW_025256314.1:0-1854 GCF_018294505.1 Triticum aestivum
GGGGGGGGGCGCCCCCCTTTCCTCTTTCCCCTTCCCCCTTTCCTTCTCCAACAAGGCAAGAGGGGGGAGTCCTACTCCCGGTGGGAGTAGGACTCCTCCAGGCGCACCCCTTGGGGGCCGGCCACACCTCCCCCTCCCTCCTTTATATACGGGGGCAGGGGGGCACCCTAGAACACACAAGTTGATCTACGTGATCGTTCCTTAGCCGTGTGATGTGCCCCCCTCCACCATATTCCACCTCGGTCATATCATCGCGGAGTTTAGGCGAAGCCCTGCGCCGGTAGAACATCATCATCGTCACCATGCCGTTGTGCTGACGGAACTCATCCCCGACACTTTGCTGGATCGGAGTCCGGGGATCATCATCGAGCTGAACGTGTGCTGAACTCGGAGGTGCCGTATGTTCGGTACTTGCATCGGTCGGATCATGAAGACATACGACTACATCAACCACGTTGTCATAACGCTTCCGCTTACGGTCTACGAGGGTACATGGACAATACTCTCCCTCTCGTTGCTATGCATCACCATGATCCTTGCGTGTGCGTAGGAAATTTTTTGAAATTACTACGTTCCCCAACAGTGGCATCCGAGCCTGGTTTTATGCGTTGATGTTATTTGCACGAGTAGAACACAAATGAGTTGTGGGCGATACAAGTCATACTGCTTACCAGCATGTCATACTTTGGTTCAGCGGTATTGTGAGATGAAGCGGCCCGGACCGACATTACGCGTATGCTTACGCGAGACTGGTTTCACCATTGCGAGCACTCGTGCTTAAAGGTGACTGGCGGGTGTCTGTCTCTCTCACTTTAGCTGAACCGAGTGTGGCTACGCCCGGTCCTTGCGAAGGTTAAAACAACACTAACTTGACGAACTATCGTTGTGGTTTTAATGCGTAGGTAAGAACGGTTCTTGCTCAGCCCGTAGCAGCCACGTAAAATTTGCAACAACAAAGTAGAGGACGTCTAACTTGTTTTTGCAGGGCATGTTGTGATGTGATATGGTCAAGACGTGATGCTATATTTTATTGTATGAGATGATCATGTTTTGTAACCGAAGTTATCGGCAACTGGCAGGAGCCATATGGTTGTCGCTTTATTGTATGAAATGCATACGCCCTGTAATGCTTTACTTTATCACTAAGCGGTAGCAATAGTCGTAGAAGCATAAGATTGGCGAGACGACAACGATGCTACGATGGAGATCAAGGTGTCGCGCCGGTGACGATGGTGATCACGACGGTGCTTCGGAGATGGAGATCACAAGCACAAGATGATGATGGCCATATCATATCACTTATATTGATTACATGTGATGTTTATCCTTTATGCATCTTATCTTGCTTTGATTGACGGTAGCATTTTAAGATGATCTCTCGCTAAAATTATCAAGAAGTGTTCTCCCTGAGTATGCACCGTTGCGAAAGTTCTTCGTGCTGAGACACCACGTGATGATCGGGTGTGATAGGCTCTACGTTCAAATACAACGGGTGCAAAACAGTTGCACACGCGGAATACTCAGGTTAAACTTGACGAGCCTAGCATATAACAGATATGGCCTCGGAACACGGAGACCGAAAGGTCGAGCGTGAATCATATAGTAGATATGATCAACATATTGATGTTCACCGTTGAAACAACTCCATCTCACATGACGATCGGACATGGTGTAGTTAATATGGATCACGTAATCACTTAGAAGATTAGAGGGATGTCTATCTAAGTGGGAGTTCTTAAGTAATATGATTAATTGAACTTAAATTTATCATGAACTTAGTACCTGATAGTATTTTGCTTGTCTATGTTTAATGTAGATAGATGGCTCGTGCTGTTGTTCCGTTGAATTTTAATG
>NW_025256315.1:0-1854 GCF_018294505.1 Triticum aestivum
GTTGCATTTGCCAAAACACACTCATTTTTCCATGTCATATTCATGCATCATATTGTTGCATTGCATTGATTGTGTTTTCTCTGTGTTGCCGGTATTTGTCCCCTCTCGATAGACTTGGTTCCGACGATGAGTTTGATGACACCAATGAAGAACTATATTATCTTCAGAAGTGCCAGGCAAGCAAAACCCCCTTGTTCATTCCGATACAATCCCACTCTCTCGCACCTGCTCTCTTTTACTGCATTAGGACAACAAAGACTCATCTGTTACTTGTTGCGGTAGCTGAACCCCTTTATCCTCTGCATGACCTGTCATTGTCACACTAAATAGATGAAACCCACTAGCATGAGTAGGAGTTGTTTGAGCCCTGATGTGCCTACTCATTCATGCTTGTTTGTCATGCCTGCTATTGCTTAGAGTTGTGTCAGGTCTGATTCATCGGGGATGAATTGGAAGGGTGTGAACATGTCCTACTGTTGAGAGCTAAGTGTGTGAACACGATTTGGTAAAGGTAGCGGTGAGAGGCCATGTAGGAGTACATGGTGGGTTGTCTCATTGAAGCCGTCCTTAGGAACTGAGTTCTGTGTTTGTGATCCATGAACAGTTACTACCACACATTGGGCTCCGGGCACTCCAAGCTCTCTCGACTTATTAATCAACTTGATCTCTGTCCAGGAGTTGCAACTAGTTTCTGGTGTTTGTAGGTAGTGTTAGTAGTCTACCAAGTGGCACCCGGTACAGGTGGGCTTGGGACAGACTAGGCACCATGGCACGGTGTACCAAGCGTAGATCCACCCGTCGAGGTGGGCTTGGGAACCCTACAAACATCATTTGGGGCCGTGAGCGACACCCCGGCCGGATCTCCTTGTGGATGGAACCCGAATAGGCGATAAACCTGGACGAGAGACTTGTGCGATTAGTCAGGTCATGGCCGACACCCTCGCTGGGCTTCCGCTTGAAGGTTGCCGAGTACATGTCGTGTAAATGACGGTAAGTGGTGAGAGCGTGTGTGAAGAAGTATACCCCTGCAGGGTTAATATGATCTATTCGAATAGCCGTGTCCGCGGAAAAGGACTTCTGGGTTGCCTGTACAGTTCATACACAAGTGAAAGTGGATACTCTAAAATGCCCAAGATAAGCGTGAGTGCTATGGATGGCGTTCTCGTAGGGATATGGGAGCGGATCCATAGTGGTGTATTGATATGGTGAATATGTGGACTCGTGTGCGCCTCCTCAAAAGAGTTACTTGCAGTCGTAGTTCAGGATAGCCACCGAGTCAAAGCTGGCTTGCTGCAGTTAAACCCCACCATCCCTTTTGTTGATACTGATGCATATGTAGTTAGTTCTGATGTAAGTCTTGCTAGGTACATTTGTACTCACGTTGCTTAATTTATGTTTTTGTAGAGAGACTTCAGTCTCGCTAGTAGTTCCACGTGGACTTCGATGTTTAGCTTGTTACCTCAGCTACGATCTTGAGCCCTCGGCAGCATCTGGTAGATAGTCAGGCTTCTCAGCCTTTTCCATTTGTAGATGTCTGTACTCAGACATGTTAAGCTTCCGTTTGTGCTTTGACTTGTATGCTCTGAATGTTGGGTCGTGAGACCCATGTTTTTAATATCTCGCTCCTCGGAGCCTATTGAATAATACTTTGAGTCGTAGAGTTATGTTGTGATGCCATGTTGTATTTGCACATATCGAGCATATTGTGTGTATGTTATTGAAATGCTTGGTATGTGTGGGATCTGACTATCTAGTTGTTTATCCTTGGTAGCCTCTCTTACCGGGAAATGTCTCCTAGTGCTTCCACTGAGCCCTGGTAGCTTGCTACTGCTCCGGAACACTTAGGCTGGCCGG
>NW_025256316.1:0-1854 GCF_018294505.1 Triticum aestivum
TGGGGAAACAAGAGATAGGGTTGATTTCGGACCCCTCCACCAAGGGCCACGAAATTCCCCCCTCTTCCTCCATATATACAGCCCTTAGGGCATCGTTTAGACTTTGGGTTTTGTTTAGATTAAAAGTTCGCCATAGCTGCAACTTCGTGTACTTCGTTTGTGTTCAACGACCAGACAAAGGCGTCACAGAACCCCACCTTGATCAATAAAGCTTTCATCTTATATTCGCAATATCCAGATTGCAATCTTAGTTTCTTGCTTGTTCTTCGTTTGCTCGCAGGAAACAGACCCTCGTGGTCAGGTTGATCGTGCTCCGGCGTGGTCAATAACCTCTCGGAGTTGGTTTAGCGATTGCTAAGGCGCGACGTCCTCGCACGTACGTAGTCGGATCGTCAAAGTCGACTTCCACCAAAGCGATATCCATCATCTCATCGAAAGATCGGGACCCTCGCCTCTATCACGGCAGGTGCGCTCTTGGCAGATAATGGTGGTTGTTCCTGTTTTCTTGTATCACGGCTGTAGGAGGCACCTGATTGAGGTGCTGGTGCAGTTGAAGTAGAAGAAGCACGCGGTGTCCATGATGAAGGTCGGCCTGCAGAAAAGTTAGTTCGCACCAATGCTTGTCGATCCTGCACTTCACGTTCAGCTTTACAAGCAAGATGGAATAAACGAGTGATATTAGTATACTCCTTATAGTCTAGAATGGTCTGAATCTCTCTATTTAATCCACCCAGAAAACGTGCAAGCATAGCTTCATTCTCCTCAACAATACCACATCGAATCATGCCAGTTTGTAATTCCTGATAATATTCTTCTACAGAATTTTTTCCTTGTCTTAAACGCTGCAATTTTTGAAGCAATTCACGTTGATAATATGGTGGAACCCAACGCGTACGCATAGCAGTTTTCAAAGCAGCCCAAGTAGTTGGAATAAGATATAATCTACAATGTTCAGACCACCAGACACATGCAAAACTAGTGAAAGCACAAACAGCAGCAGCAACCCGTCTCTCCTCGGGATATTGTAAACATGTAAAACATTGTTCAGTTTCTAACTCCCAAGTAAGATATATATCAGGAACATATCTACCCTCAAATGGTGGAATATTCAATTTCAGTTTAGGAATATGGACATCATCTCGTACCTGAGGTGGTGGTGCAGGCCTACCATTACGAATATATACCTGAGGTCGACCTGCTGGTGGTAGTGCTGGTGGTTGCACGTAGTTCTGATTTTGAGCAACCTCATCCTCGTAATCTCCCACATAATCATCCTGCTCCGCATCAGCAGCAGGAGCCACAGAAGTATCAACAGCAGCACCAACAGTTTGGCCAAATGCAAGAGGAACACGGCTCGCTCGGCGGAGGTCTATTTCGCGACGTGGAGGTAGTCGTTGTTGTTGTTGTTGGAGAGGTGCGTTAGGTGCAGCGGGTGGTGGTGGTGGAAGACGCGCGAGCAATTCATTAAACTTGTTATCGAGCTTTGTTTCGAACGTCTTCTCCATGCCATCTATCTTCTCCATGGCCTCTTCAAATCTGTTTAGCACGTCTTGCACCTGTCCACTCATCATTTGCTGAAATTTATCATGCAAATCCTTATTCGTCATGTTCTCCCAGTCAGTCTCGTCGGCTTGTGATCTTGGCATGGTTAGCAGCAATAGAAACACACAAGAATATGATCCTACAGACTACTAACAAGAGGTGGTGGTGGGTGTCACAAATCCGTCAAGCAAATCTCAAATTCTTACCAGTTCTTACCCAGCAGCAGGTGGTGATCGGCAACCGTTGTAGTCAAAAACTCTCAAAGCTTGGGTAGAGCGATTACCAGGGAGAGTCAAACGCACGACGTAGATG
>NW_025256317.1:0-1854 GCF_018294505.1 Triticum aestivum
CATGAACAAGACCAAGGGCAAGATCATGCCCAAGACGATGGTGACACACCAAATGATGCCCAAGGTCAAGTTCTCTCCCCCGAGCATGCTCAAGATCAAGAACATGCTCAAGACGGCGCTCAATATGATCAAGTGACCCCTCCTCATCTCACCTCCGAGGAGGAATTAGAGCGTCGTGCTGCCAAGATTGCTTCCAAACTCACCACCAAAGGCCATCTCATGGAGAATGTGGTTGTAAGCCTAAGAAAAGGGGTAAGCACTCGTAGACAATTGGCAAACTATTGTGAACATCACGCGTTTGTCTCTTGTGTTGAACCCCAAAAGGTCTATGGGCGCTCGAGGACTCGGATTGGCTCAATGCCATGCATGAAGAACTCAACAACTTCGAGTACAACAAGGTGTGGAGATTGGTGCCAAGGCCATCGGGGAACCACAACATCATTGGAACCAAGTGAATCTTCAAGAACAAGCAAGATGCTCATGGGAACATCATTCACAACAAGGCAAGATTGGTAGCACAAGGCTACTCCCAAGTCGAGGGTATCGACTACGGTGAAACCTTTGCTCCCGTTACTCGCCTTGAGTCCATTCGTTTGTTGATTGCTTATGCTTCCCATCACAACTTTAAGTTGCAACAAATGGATGTGAAAAGTGCTTTTCTTAATGGTCCTATTAATGAGTTGGTCTATGTCAAGCAACCCCCCGGGTTCGAGGACCCCTACTTCCCGGATCATGTGTATCAACTCGATAAGGCACTCTATGGCCTTAAACAAGCCCCACGTGCGTGGTATGACCACCTTACCGAGTTGCTACAAGATCGTGGATTTGAGGTGGGGCAAATCGATCCCACTCTTTTTACTAAGAAGGTCAATGGGGAGTTGTTTGTATGCCAACTATATGTTGATGATATTATCTTTGGTTCCCCTAACAAAGCTTTCAATGAGGAATTTGCCGCTCTCATGACCTCCAAGTTCAAGATGTCTTCTATGGGAGAGTTGAAGTTCTTCCTTGGTTTTGATATCAAACAAAGAAGAGAAGGAACCTTCATCAACCAAGCCAAATACACTCAAGACATGCTCAAGAGATTCAAGCTAAGTGATGTCAAGCCGGCTACTACACCAATGCCTACCAAGTGCCAACTTGACATTGATCCCAATGGTAAAGCGGTGGATCAAAAAGTATATCGCTCCATGATTGGCTCCTTGCTTTACCTTTGTGCATCTAGACCGGATATCATGTTGAGTGTGGGAATGAGTGCACGGTTTCAAGCCGCACCGAAGGAAAGTCACTATATGGCGGTCAAGCGAATCTTTCGATATTTGGCTCATACCCCAAACTTTGGCTTATGGTACCCAAGAGGGCCAAACTTCAAGCTTTAAGGATTTACGGATTCCGATTGGGCGGGAGACAAAGTGGATAGGAAGTCCACTTCTGGAGGGTGACAATTTCTTGGTTGCTCTTTGGTGAGTTGGTCTTCCAAGAAGCAAAGTTGTGTGTCTCTCTCGTCCACCGAAGCGGAATATGTGGCGGCCGGTAGTTGTTGTGCTCAACTCTTATGGATGAGGCAAACTTTAAAGGAGTACGGTGTCATTTGTGACAAAGTGCCTCTTTGGTGTGATAATGAAAGTGCCATCAAGATTTCTCTCAACCCGGTGCAACACTTCAAGACGAAGCACATTGAGATTCGGTATCACTTTATCCGGGATCACATTAGGCGAGGGGAGATCAAGCTCAATTATGTCAACACTCATGATAACCTTGCAGATATTTTCACGAAGCCCTTGGATGAAGCAAGATTTCGCGAGTTAAGGCATGAGCTAAATATCATTGATTTGAGCAATGTGACTTAAACCC
>NW_025256318.1:0-1854 GCF_018294505.1 Triticum aestivum
GGGGGGGGGTTAGTATCTTCCATGCTAGGTGGGTTATTCTCATGATGAGTGTTTATTCGCTTATCATTCATGAGAAAGTGGTTGGTAATATGGGTGCCCGGTCCTATGATCAAAATCAGAATATAATAATAAAACAGAATTCCCCCGGAATGTTGTTGGTATGGAGGGCACCTGATGATTCGTCTAGCCATGGCTTGTGTTTATTGGTGGAGGGGGATTAAAAAATTACTTTTCTGTTTGGGAACCGCCTATAATGTGTCTAGCATGAAAGTTATTGGGCACTCTCAGTTGCTATGTTGACAATGAAAGCATACCTCTCAAAATTATATTCATCTCTATTTTAAAAGCTTCGAGCTCTGGCACCTCTGCAAATCTCTGCTTCCCTCTGCGAAGGGCTTATCTTTTACTTTTTTTGACTCATTTTCTCATTCCAACCTATTCTTTAGTTGGCAAGCATCATGTGATGGGGAAAGATCTAAGAATATATGGCCATTCAAATATATTTTATCATGAATTATTATTGTTGACAATTATCTATATGATAAATAAGGTGGGAGATGAAACACTAAGCCCCTATCTTTCTCTGTGTTCGATGAATGCTACTTTCTCTAAAAATATGCTTTGAGTGGTAGCAATCATGGAAGACTATATGATAGTTGAGTATGTGGAATTTGCTAAATCAAAGCTCTTACATAGACCCTTCCTGAAAATAAGATGAATTGCATTTGTTTGATGACTAAGAAAATAGTTTGTTAGTTTTTAGGAAAGTTTATGGTCTATGCTTTAACATGTGAATAGCTTGTTACTTGATCATGAGAAGTATTATGAGATGAGCTACTATTTATGATATATAATGATGCTAGAAAAAGTGACTGATATTATCATTGATCAAACTTGTGCACTTGCTATCATTCACACATCATAAATTATTTCTTTTATCATTTACCTACTCAAGGACGATCAGGAATTAAGCTTGGGGATGCTGATACGTCTCCAACGTATCTATAATTTATGAAGTATTCATGCCATGTTTACAACAGTTTTATATGATTTTGGTATGATTTGATTAGAACTAACCCAGACTGATGTTGTTTTCAGCAGAACTACCGTGGTGTTGTTTTTTGTGCAGATATAATAGTTCTCAAAATGGGCTGAAAATTTAAGGTGATATTTTATGGACCAAAAGAGACCCCTCAAGCACAAGAGCCGGGCCAGGAAGTGGACGAGGAGTCCACAAGCCCTCTAGGCGCATTCAGCCCCTTTCCAACACCCAAAATCTTATAAATACAAAAACCCCTGACAAGAACCCTAGATCGGAAGTTCTGCCACCGCAAGCCACTGTAGCCATGAAGAACCAATAGGGAGGCCACTCGGGCACCCTGCCGGAGGGGAAAACCATCATCGGAGGCCATCTTCATCATCCAGGTTGTTTCCATGACAAGGAGGGAGTAGTTCACCCTTGGGGCTGAGGGTATGTACCAGTAGCTATGTGTTTGATCTCTCTCTCTCTCTCTCTCTCTCCCATGTTCTTGATTTGGCACGATCTTGACGTATCGCAAGCTTTATTAATATATTGGATCATAGGATGTTTCCCCCCTCTATCTCACTGTGATGAATTGAGTTTTACCTTTGAGGTTTCACTATTATCGGATTGAATACTTTTATGGATTTGAGAACACTTTATGTATGTCTTGCGTGGGATACCCGTGGTGACAATGGGGTGTTCTATTGATTCACTTGATGTATGTTTTGGCACTCAACTCGCGGATTCCCGAGGTGACATTGGGGTAATTTATGCATAGGGGTTGATGCATGTTTTCGTCCTTGTTTCTTTGGTAGAAATCATGGGGCACT
>NW_025256319.1:0-1854 GCF_018294505.1 Triticum aestivum
GCACCCCGGGGTTCATCAATCGTGGAAATCCCTCTGGGTCTCCAAAACATTGAGTAATAGTGCACGAAACGGACACGATTCGGCCAAATATGTGAGTGTTGATGACCGACACGTAAACGCACCCTAGGGTTCGTCAATCATGGAAATGACTCTGAGACCCCAAAATAGAGTAGTAGTCCAAGAAACGGGCCAGAATCGGCCCAAACTGTGATTGTTGATGACCGACACGTAAGCGCACCTTGGAGTTCGACAACCATGGAAATCGCTTTGGGACCCCAAAACGGTGAGTAATAGTCCATGAAACGGGCCAGAATCGGCCAAAACTGCGAGTGTTGATGACCAACACGTTAGGACACCTTGGGGTTCAACAACTATGGAAATCGCTTCGGGACCCCGAAACGGTGAGTAATAGTCCACGAAACCCGTCAGAATTGGCCAAAACTCTCAGTGTTGACGACGGACACATAAACGAACCCCGGGGTTCATCGATCGTGGAAATTGCTCTAGGTCCCCAAAACGCTAAGTGATAGTGCACAAAACGGACTAGAATCGGCCGAATATGTGAGTGTTGATCACCGACACGTAAACGCACCAAGGGTTCGTCAATCATCAAAATGACTCCAAGACCCCAAAATAGAGTAATAGTCCAAGAAACGGGCCAGAATCGGCCCAAACTGTGATTGTTGATGACCGACATGTAAGCGCACCTTGGAATTCGACAACCATGGAAATCGCTTTGGGACCCGAAAACTGTGAGTAATAGTCCATGAAACGGGCCAGAATCGGCCAAAACTGCGAGTGTTGATGACCAACACGTAAGCACACCTTGGAGTTCAACAACTATGGAAATCACTTCGGGACCCCAAAAACGTGAGTAATAGTCCACGAAACATGTCAGAATTGGCCAAAACTGTGAGTGTTGACGACAGACACGTAAATGCACCCCGGGGTTCATCAATCGTGGAAATCCCTCTGGGTCTCCAAAACATTGAGTAATAGTGCACGAAACGGACACGATTTGGCCAAATATGTGAGTGTTGATGACCGACACGTAAACGCACCCTGGGGTTCGTCAATCATGGAAATGACTCTAAGACCCCAAAATAGAGTAGTAGTCCAAGAAACGGGCCAGAATCGGCCCAAACTGTGATTGTTGATGACCGACATGTAAGCGCACCTTGGAATTCGACAACCATGGAAATCGCTTTGGGACCCAAAAACGGTGAGTAATAGTCCATGAAACGGGCCAGAATCGGCCAAAACTGCGAGTGTTGATGACCAACACGTAAGCACACCTTGGAGTTCAACAATTATGGAAATCACTTCGGGACCCCAAAACCGTGAGTAATAGTCCACGAAACATGTCAGAATTGGCCAAAACTGTGAGTGTTGACGATAGACACATAAATGCACCCCGGGGTTCATCAATCGTGGAAATCCCTCTGGGTCTCCAAAACATTGAGTAATAGTGCACGAAACGGACACGATTCGGCCAAATATGTGAGTGTTGATGACCGACACGTAAACGCACCCTGGGGTTCGTCAATCATGGAAATGACTCTGAGACCCCAAAATAGAGTAGTAGTCCAAGAAACGGGCCAGAATCGGCCCAAACTGTGATTGTTGATGACCGACACGTAAGCGCACCTTGGAGTTCGACAACCATGGAAATCGCTTTGGGACCCCAAAACGGTGAGTAATAGTCCATGAAACGGGCCAGAATCGGCCAAAACTGCGAGTGTTGATGACCAACACGTTAGGACACCTTGGGGTTCAACAACTATGGAAATCGCTTCGGGACCCCGAAACGGTGAGTAATAGTCCACGAAACCCGTCAGAATTGGCCAAAACTCT
>NW_025256320.1:0-1854 GCF_018294505.1 Triticum aestivum
ACATTCGCAAGGAGGTTCTTGGAAGTAACATTAAGCGAAAGGCAAGAATTGGGGACAGGATAATCTCCATTCTCCATAATGGAGAGTCAGAGGCTAGCTTGTTTTTTGCTATTTTACCTTAGAGAATATAGTAGGTCCTAAGAGAATGTAGTAGGTCCTATGAGGTACAATATGTTTATTATGTGGTACAATGTGTTAGAGTTCATGATTAGGAGTACTTGTGATTACAACTAGTGACCAATTTGCTATGTGATGTCTCATTGATGAAAATGATGACCTTGAGGAGGTGTTATATGACAATGATGTATTATGATGATAAGTTGTTAATGATATGATGATGATGATGATATTTATTATATCATTGGGTGAAAGAACCGCGGATTAGTTTCAAGTGGATGGACATCCACTTGAAACTAGTCCACGGTTCTTTCAGCCCGTGATGTAATAACTCATTATGATGTAAAAACAATCTCTAAATTCCTGTTGTATGAAAACTTGTGTAAAGGTGTATGAATACAACATGAAATAAAAAAGAAATAAAATACAAAATAATAGTAGCAGCGCGGGCAGGGAGAAGCGCTACTACTAATTACCAGTAGCGCTCCTCTGGGAAGTCGCTACTACTAGGTCGATTTAGCTGTAGCGTGGGCAGAGGCACGCTACTGCTATACGTTAGCTGTAGCACCTTATCAGTAGCGCATCGTCCCGCGCTACTGATAGGCTAAAACCCGCGCTGCTGCTAGGCTTTTCCCTAGTAGTGGGTCAAGGTACAACTCCAAGTCGTCCTGTTACCGAAGATCACGGTTATTCGAATAGATAAACTTCCCTGCAGGGGTGCACCACATTAGCCGACACGCTCGATCCCCTTTGGCCGGACACACTTTCCTGGTTCATGACCGGCCTTGGAAGATCGACACGTCGCAGCCCTACCTAGGCATAACTGAGAGGTCAGCACATTGGTCTAAATCCTATGGCGCGGGGGTCTGGGCCCATGGCCCATTGCACACCTGCACATTGCGAGGGCGGCCGGAAGCAGACCTAGCCCCCTTAATACAAGCACAGGCTTACGGTCCAATTCGGCGCGCACTACTCAGTCGCTGACACCACGAAGGCTTCGGTTGATACCACGACGCAGGTTGCCCATATCTTGTCCCACGTGGCGGTTAGTGCGTATACGGTCAATGACCCAACTCAGATCAAATACCAAGATCTCATTAAGCGTGTTATTATGAAGTAACCGCGGATGCCGACCAGGGCCAGGCCCACCTCTCTCCTAGGTGGTCTCAACCTGCCCTGTCGCTCCGCCACAAAGTAACAATCGGGGGCCGTCAAGAACCCAGGCCCACCACTACCAGGATGGAGCCACCTGTCCTTTCAGCTCCCACATCGGAATCACTTGCGGGTACTCTACAAGCCGACCCGACTTTAGTCACCACATGTATCATATAT
The DNA here is from genome assembly GCF_018294505.1 of Triticum aestivum. Taxonomy (NCBI): domain Eukaryota; kingdom Viridiplantae; phylum Streptophyta; class Magnoliopsida; order Poales; family Poaceae; genus Triticum; species Triticum aestivum. The sequence goes on from NW_025256320.1 coordinate 1,450, forward strand.
ATGTATATTAGTATATACCCGTGATCACCTCCCGAGTGATCACAGCCCGATAGTATAGCATGGCAGACTGACAAGAATGTAGGGCCACTGATGGAATACTAGTATCCTATACTAAGCATTTAGGATTGCAGGTAGAGGTAAGAACTGTAGCAACAATGACAGGCTATGCAGCTGAATAGGATTAATCGAAAGAAGTAACATGCTACACTACTCTAATGCAAGCAGTAGAGAGAAGAATAGGCGATATATGATGATCAAAGGGGGGGCTTGCCTGGAAGCTCAACCGAGAAGGAGGGGCACTAGTAGAAAAAGGACCTAATGTGAGACACATTAGTCCCGGTTTGATTTTAGCCCGGTACTAATGGTACCATTAGTGCTGGTTCGAAGGGCTATGCATTAATGCCG
>NW_025256321.1:0-1854 GCF_018294505.1 Triticum aestivum
GACTAGGAAAGGGGAGTCCTACTCCCACTAGGAGGAGGACTTCCCCCTCCTTGGTGCGCCCCAAGGGCCGGCCGGCCTCCCCCCTTGCTCCTTTATATACGGGGGCGGGGGGGGGGCACCCCATAGACACACAAGTTGATCTACGGATCGTTCCTTAGCCGTGTGCGGTGCCCCCCTCCACCATATTACACCTCGGTCATATCGTCGCGGAGTTTAGGCGAAGCCCTGCGCCGGTAGAGCATCATCATCATCACCACTCCGTCGTGCTGACGGAACTCATCCCCGAAGCTTTGCTCGATCGTAGCCCGGGGATCGTCATCGAGCTGAACGTGTGCTGAACTCGGAGGTGCCGTACGTTCGGTACTTGGATCGGTCGGATCGTGAAGACGTACGACTACATCAACCGCGTTGTCATAATGCTTCCGCTTACAGTCTACGAGGGTACGTGGACAACACTCTCCCCTCTCGTTGCTATGCCGTCACCATGATCTTGCGTGTACGTAGGAATTTTTTTGAAATTACTACGTTCCCCAACAGTGGCATCCGAGCCTAGGTTTTATGCGTTGATGTTATATGCACGAGTAGAACACAAGTGAGTTGTAGGCGATACAAGTCATACTACTTACCAGCATGTCATACTTTGGTTCGGCGGTATTGTGAGATGAAGCGGCCCGGACCGACATTACGCGTACGCTTACGTGAGACTGGTTTCACCGTTACGAGCACTCGTGCTTAAAGGTGGTTGGCGGGTGTCTGTCTCTCTCACTTTAGCTGAATCGAGTGTGGCTACGCCCGGTCCTGGCGAAGTTAAAACAGCACCAACTTGACAAACTATCGTTGTGGTTTTTGATGCGTAGGTAAGAACGGTTCTTGCTAAGCCCGTAGCAGCCACGTAAAAATTTGCAACAACAAAGTAGAGGACGTCTAACTTGTTTTTGCAGGGCATGTTGTGATGTGATATGGTCAAGACGTGATGCTATATTTTATTGTATGAGATGATCATGTTTTGTAACCGAAGTTATCGGCAACTGGCAGGAGCCATATGGTTGTCGCTTTATTGTATGAAATGCAAACGCCCTGTAATTGCTTTACTTTATCACTAAGCGGTAGCGATAGTCGTAGAAGCAATAGACGGCGTAACGACAACGATACTATCATGGAGATCAAGGTGTCGCGCCGGTGACGATGGTGATCACGACGGTGCTTCGGAGATGGAGATCACAAGCACAAGATGATGATGGCCATATCATATCACGTATATTGATTGCATGTGATGTTTATCCTTTATGCATCTTATCTTGCTTTGATTGACGGTAGCATTTTAAGATGATCTCTCACTTAATAATCAAGAAGTGTTCTCCCTGAGTATGCACCGTTGCGAAAGTTCTTCGTGCTGAGACACCATGTGATGATCGGGTGTGATAGGCTCTACGTTCAAATACAACGGGTGCAAAACAGTTGCACACGCGTAATACTCAGGTCATACTTGACGAGCCTAGCATATACAGATATGGCCTCGGAACACGGAGACCGAAAGGTCGAACGTGAATCATATAGTAGATATGATCAACATAGTGATGTTCACCATTGAAACTACTCCATCTCACGTGATGATCGGACATGGTTTAGTTGATTTGGATCACGTGATCACTTAGATGACTAGAGAGATGTCTGTCTAAGTGGGAGTTCTTAAGTAATATGATTAATTGAACTTAAATTTATCATGAACTTAGTACCTGATAGTATTTTGCTTGTCTATGTTTGTTTGTAGATAGATGGCTCGTGCTATTGTTCCGTTGAATTTTAATGCGTTCCTTGAGAAATCAAAGTTGAAAGATGATGGTAGCAATTACA
>NW_025256322.1:0-1854 GCF_018294505.1 Triticum aestivum
CTTGTGAGCCTTTCCTCGGATACATAATGCCTTTGGTAAATTGTATTGTCTGCTTGCCAACCTTGCTCTGCTTTCGAGCTTGAGTTATTTACTTCTGAACTTTGTAGTATATGTTCCTAAGATACCCGATGGGTTGTACCAAGGCCTTCCCTAGACTGTGCAAACCCGAGAGTTTTCACGAGTTATATTCTTCGGGTGATTACCAGATAAAATTTCAACACTACGACTTCATCGAAAATGAGAAGTAAATGAAAAGGTATGCATTGGAGAAGTGGGAGTCGACCTTGAACCTTGCGTTCATGCCCATGGACTCGATGTAGATCTTATCATTAAAGCTTCTCTTAAATTAATTATTCCTTTGGTATAAGTTCATCTTATATCTGGGATCTGGCCTTTTGCAATCGTGGTTCCGACCATGTTCTCCTTTAAATTACATTTCTCGTGCAGGTTTAAGCACTTGTTTTCTGTAGAGCAATACCCCAGTCCAACCTTTACTTTGATCTTGTGTTGAGTATTACCCCCCTGGTATCTCGAGATTATCATGGTACTGCTTAACTTCTTATGAGTTCTTCATCAAGTGCTACCTTACCACTGATTCCAATTTTTCATGGGCTCTGAGTTATTAAACACTCAAAGACACCGATAACTGAACCGAGTCCGCTCTACGGTTCAACAACTCTTCAGTAAGCTTCTATAAGTACGAGTTTGTACCCGATCACGCCATTCCTAGCATGTTTGGCTATATCATTGTCGTGACGATTCTAACGGTGCTACCTGGTCCTTATTCTCGGAGCACCAATTTTCGACGATGAACTAACCTTACGTCGATTTTCCTCGTCATATCCTTTCACCTTAACCAACAAGCTTGAGTTCGAGTTTGTGTCGTACCCTTGGTTCCAATAACCTTTCACTTCATCATTACTTTGACTTGATGTCGTCGCCGATCGATTACATCTTCATGAACTCTCGCGACAAAGGTTTCGAGATCGTCAACATTCTGAGCTCATCCAGGATATCAATTGGATTCATGATGAGAAATACCATCCTTGCCTCGATGAATTGTATTATCATCGACCACTTTATTGCCTTCCCACCAACACAAGCTTGTTCATGTTTGGTGTTATACCTTGAGTTCCTTGCTGTCCAGCAATTGATCTTCCTTACCTCGGAAGTATTACCATCTCTTTTTGTCAAGAATGTGGTGAGAATTTCACCACCTCTTAATAATTCTTGATATCATAATACTTCTTGCCATCTTCGCTCATTCCTTGGTCCTCGTATTGTTTTCAACCGGAATACCGACAATGGAGCTATGACGTGTGAATTCTAAACTTCTAGCAACCCTATTGCTTTGAAGTGAATGGGCGATAGTTCATTCTAAGTCCTTCGTTAATTGAATCACCATTCTGACATTGGTCGTGCAACCCAACCCATATTTCGGGCGCACATTTCAACCAATGCTTATTTGTGTATGTTTTCCTCGAGCATACTTCCTTATATCATTTGATTTGGCAAATGTTATCTCCTTGTTCACTTAATGGTGGAAATCCATCTTTTGGGGAATCTCGGCGAATTGCCGTTGGGTTCACCAGACACTCCTTGTCCTCTCCTTGGGTTAATGATGGACTCTTGATAACGGAAAACACTTCATAGTTCATTTCCCCGAGAATCTTACAATGTCATCTCGTCAATTTGCGTTGCACCTTTTCTTCTCAGGTATCCTAAGTCTGAGGTATCCTGACACCAATCGGATCTGAATCTCGGTCAGATATGAGGGTTGGGACACCTTTCCAAGAGTTATGATGTTGATCCTTTGATGACCCGCTAACATGATGTCATGCCTAGCACCCCCCC
>NW_025256323.1:0-1854 GCF_018294505.1 Triticum aestivum
GTAGCATTATAAGATGATCTCTCACTAAATTATCAAGAAGTGTTCTCCCTAAGTATGCACCGTTGCGAAAGTTCTTCGTGCTGAGACACCACGTGATGATCGGGTGTGATAGGCTCTACGTTCAAATACAACGGGTGCAAAACAGTTGCGCACGCAGAATACTCAGGTTAAACTTGACGAGCCTAGCATATGCAGATATGGCCTCGGAACACGGAGACCGAAAGGTCGAGCGTGAATCATATAGTAGATATGATCAACATAATGATGTTCACCGATGAAACTACTCCATCTCACGTGATGATCGGACATGGTTTAGTTGATTTGGATCACGTGATCACTTAGAGGATTAGAGGGATGTCTATCTAAGTGGGAGTTCTTTAGTAATATGATTAATTGAACTTAAAATTTATCATGAAACTTAGTCCTGGTAGTATTTTGCAAATCATGTTGTAGATCAATAGCTCGCGTTGTTGCTTCCCTGTGTTTATTTTGATATGTTCCTAGAGAAAATTATGTTGAAAGATGTTAGTAGCAATGATGCGGATTGGATCCGTGATCTGAGGTTTATCCTCATTGCTGCACAGAAGAATTATGTCCTTGATGCACCGCTAGGTGACGGACCTATTGCAGGAGCAGATGCAGACGTTATGAACGTTTGGCTAGCTCAATATGATGACTACTTGATAGTTTAAGTGCACCATGCTTAACGGCTTAGAATCGGGACTTCAAAGATGTTTTGAACATCATGGACCATATGAGATGTTCCAGTAATTGAAGTTAATATTTCAAGCAAATACCCGAGTTGAGAGATGTGAAGTCTCCAACAAGTTATATAGCTAAAAGATGGAGGAGAATCGCTCAACTAGTGAGCATGTGCTCAGATTGTCTGGGTACTTCAATTGCTTGAATCAAGTGGGAGTTAATCTTCCAGATAAGATAGTGATTGACAGAATTCTCTAGACACCATCACTAAGTTACTGAACTTAATGATGAACTATAGTATGCAAGGGATGACGAAAATGATTCCCGAGCTCTTCGTGATATTGAAATCGACGAAGGTAGAAATCAAGAAAGAGCATCAAGTGTTGATGATTGACAAGACCACTAGTTTCAAGAAAAGGGCAAAGGGAAGAAGGGGAACTTCAAGAAGAACAGCAAGCAAGTTGCTGCTCAAGTGAAGAAGCCCAAAGTCTGGTCCTAAGCCTGAGACTAAGTGCTTCTACTGCAAAGGGACTGGTCACTGGAAGCGGATCTACCCCAAGTGATTGGCGGAAAAGAAGGATGGCAAAGTGAACATAAGTATATTTGATATACATGTTATTGATGTGTACTTTACTAGTGTTTATAGCAACCCCTCAGTATTTGATACTAGTTCAGTTGCTAAGATTAGTAACTCGAAACGGGAGTTGCAGAATAAACAGAGACTAGTTAAGGGTGAAGTGACGATGTATGTTGGAAGTGGTTCCAAGATTGATATGATCATCGTCACACACTCCCTATACTTTCGGGATTAGTGTTAAACCTGAATAAGTGTTATTTGGTGTTGGCGTTGAGCATGAATATGATTTGATCATGTTTATTGTAATACGGTTATTCATTTAAGTAAGAGAATAAATTGTTGTTCTGTTTACATGAATGAAACCTTATATGGTTACACACCCAATGAAAATAGTTCGTTGGATCTCGATCATAGTGATACACATAATCATAATATTGAAACCAAAAGATGCAAAGTTAATAATGATAAGTGCAACTTGTTTGTAGCACTGCCGTTTAGGTCATATTGGTGTAAAGCGCATGAAGAAACTCCATACTGATGGGCTTTTTGAATCACTTGATTATGAATCAGTTGAT